>NC_088353.1:10485000-10785000 GCF_036884655.1 Musa acuminata AAA Group | reverse complement strand
CGAGCTCAAAACGATCAAATCGATCAAATCCCAGAATTCTGGGATCAGGCGGTTGCACCTCTCGACTGGAGAGGTGGCACCGCCTGGCAGAGCTCGAAGACTGAGCTCTGCCGATTGCTTCTCTCTGCCAGAGCTCGAAGACTGAGCTCGATGGTTGCATCACCTGGCAGAGCTCGAAGACTGAGCTTGGTGGTTGCATCACCTGGCAGAGCTCGAAATCTGAGCTTGGTGGTTGCATCACTTGGCAGAGCTCCAAACTGAGCTCAAGCTGATGCACCATTCTGCCAGAGCTCGAAGACTGAGCTTGGTGAATGCATCACCTGGCAAAGCTCGAGACTGAGCTCAGGCTGATGCACCACTCTGCCAGAGCTCGAAGACTGAGCTCGGTGGTTGCATCGCCTGGCAGAGCTCGGAACTTGAGCTCTGGCGGTGCAACCTCTTGGCTGGAGCGGTTGCACCTCCCAGCCTTGCAACCCTGGCGGTTGCACCTCCTGGCTGGGGCGGTTGCACCTCCCAGCCTTGCAACCCTGGCGGTTGCACCTCCTGGCTGGGGCGGTTGCACCTCTCAACCCCACAGCCCAGGCGGTTGCACCTCCTGGCTGGGGCGGTTGCACCTCCTGGTGCAATCAGGGTCCGAATGGTTCACTCCATTCGACCCACTTTGAATCTTTTCAGGGGCCCAATTGCCCCAAGATTAAGCTAATGGGATCACCTCCCATTTTCATGCTTAATCATCGTGCTAACTACGAATATCTCTAAGACAACTTCTGCAGCTTTGCTCCGATGCGTCAATCGCTTCTTCCGGCGAGTTTCCGGCCAACTTCCGTCGATCAACCGATAACCTTCGGTGATCCTTCTGCGGACATCCGGCATACTCCTGGACTTTGCGACGATCCACTTGGCGAGTTCCGACGAGCTTCGCTTGGCAAGCTTCTGGACTTCTCGGATCTGTTCTCTCTGAACCTCCGACGACCGTCCGAACTTCCGTCGAACTCTCGAACTCCCAACGTGATCATGATCTTGACTCCGGCGTAACTCCTGCTGCTTGTCTTACTCTCATCGTAGTTAATCCTGCACACTTATCTCAACACATAGATTAGATAACAAATGACAATTGACTTCATCATCAAAATCCGAGATTCAACACGGAGCTCACCGAGAAAGATCGGAGCTTGCCGAAGAAGCTCATTGGAACTCACCAAGATCAAATCGTGAAGTCTAGGAGCTTGTTGGGAGTCCGTAGAATGGTTTCCGAGAGTTCGTCGGAAGACCGTCGGAAGTTCGCCGGAAGCTCGCCGGAAAAAGTCTTGACTTGCAAACCTTGTAATAGCTTAGAAAATATCTTTAAATTTGTAGTTAGTATGTTAATTAGGGTTAGGATTAGGTGTTAATTTTATAACTCGAGTAGGGGCCAATTGGGCCCGAGTTCGGACTGGTTTGGGCCAAGTTTGGAGCCCAACCAGTGAGCTGAAATAGTGTAGGCGGTGGCACCGCTAGATTAGGCAATGGCACTACCTAGAACCCGAGAACCAAGAGGTGGCACCGCTTGGCTGGGCGATGGCACCGCCCAGCACCCGAGAGCCAGGCGGTGGCACCACCAGCATCGGGAACCAAAGAGAATTCAAATTTTGGAGCCCAAATTTGAATCCTCTTGAGGCCTATAAATACCCCTCAATTCTCAGTTGAGAATATAACTTTTTGAGTAGTAATAGATTGAGAAAAAGGTCTTAGAAAAGTCTTAGCAAGTCTTGTTTTCAATTTGCTAGAGTGTTCACCTCCTTCTTTCTTACTAAAAATTTGTAAGAGTGTGAACCGCTTGTAAAAGGTTGTAAGAGGGGTATTTGTCCTTCCCCTTCAAGAAGGTGGGAGCCTCATCGAAGAAGGGGAAGGACAAATACCCCTCTTACAACCTTTTACAAGCGGTTCACACTCTTACAAATTTTTAGTAAGAGGGCCTCATCGAAGAGGGGTATTTGCAAATTTATTTGCAAACCCCACTTAGTGGAAGGTGGGAGCCTCATCGAAGAGGGCCTCACAAGTGGATGTAGGTCATTTGATCGAACCACTTTAAAATTGGCGTGATCGCTGGTTTGCATTTTCTTATTGCTATTTACATTACTGCAAACCTTCTTACGTGCTTTATTTCCTCATTACCTTTGCTACACACCTTTATGAATATGCTTTCAAGTTAAGCACTTCCGAGTTCGATTTTTATCGTACGAAAGATTTGTCAAAACCGACGTTTTAATCCGCTGCACTAATTCACCCCCCCCTCTTAGTGCCGCTCAAATCCTAACAATTGGTATCAGAGCCCGGTATTTCTCATTTCGGATTTACACCCGAGAGAAATGGCTCTTCATAGCTTTCAAGAGGGCTTGTCGGTTTTTCGTCCACCATTGTTTAACGGATTGGACTACACTTATTGGAAAACTCGAATGAGAGTTTTCTTGATTTCTATGAATTTGGATTTATGGAATATCGTTGAAAACGGTTTTCAACTTCCCTCTAAACCGATGAACGAATGGTCAGATTTGGAGAAGAAGTATTTTTCTTTAAACGCAAAGGCTATGAATGTCTTATTTTACACTTTGGATAAAAATGAGTTCAATCGGATTTCAACGTGCGAAATGGCTTTTGATATTTGGCGAACACTTGAAATCACGCACGAGGGAACTAGTAGAGTCAAAGACTCGAAAGTTAACATTTTATTGCATGATTTTGAGCTTTTTCGAATGCAACCAAGCGAGACTATAGGCGACATGTACACCCATTTCACGGATGTCGTCAATAATCTAAGAGTTCTTGATAAATATTTTTTGAATTTTGATCTCGTAAGCAAGATCTTAAGATCCCTTCCAAAAAGGTGGGATCCTAAAATAACCACAATACAAGAAACAAAAGATTTAGATATTTTTCCACTTGAAGAACTAATTGGTTCATTGATGACATATGAATTGGTGTACAATGCACATGATGAATATGATAAACAAAATCACCTTCCAAAGAATAGGAAGGATTTGGAACTTCGGACAAATGAATATCACTTGAGCAATGACTCAAGTGATGAGGACAATGATGAACTTGAACTTCGAACACTAACTCTTAATAAGTTCATTAAACAAAAATCTAAAATAAACAATGAACTTAAATGGAGGAAGAGGTCAAAGGAAAGGAAGGCACCCAAGGATGAATCAAGAACATCCAAAGGTGAAATGGTGAATTGGGTTGTGACAAGCTTCGACTATAAGGTAAGTAACTCAACTCTCTTGAATTATTTTGAAATCACTTGAAGTTTCTTATGAGTGCTTAATTTAGATAGTAGGAATAGAAAATAAAAAATTATTTTTCAAAAATTATATCATGTTTTTCTTTTTAGCATCTTTGAAAAATTAAAAAATTTAAGCATTAAAAGATAGATTCACCTAAAAAGAAAAATGTATGACTACAACAAATAACAAAATGATTTTGTTTGAAAATGCCTTATGCCCAATGAAACCATCATTGATGAATATGCTTTATATTTAATAGTTTCTTTGGCTTATATGCCTTATTATGATAAACGTTTTGAAAAGTTTGTATCATACTTGATACTTGATGGTTGTTATACATGATGATTTATTGGTCTTGAAGTTATTCAATTTTGATTAAATAAAATCATGTTTGACTTGAAGTAATGAGTTAAAATAATTTTTTTTTGAATTATGTGTTGCACCTTTTTTATGATTTATGATTTTTCTGTTTTAAACAATGATGCATGGATTTTAAAAAAAAAAATGACATGCATGTATGGAATCAATCAATAAGTTGAAACAAAAGGAGGAAAGAATTGTTTATTAAAAAAAAATTCTTTTTCTCTATCTTATTGATTTTTACCTAAGAGACCAATAAACTTATTTATGCCATTTTGAATCTCTTGAAAGAAATGTTGAGATTTTGATGATTTGGATGATTTGAATTTAAATGAGTTTTATCCAAATTCATGATCTTGATTCCGTGATATTTACAAATTAAGATTTATTATGAATCAAGATTTTTTCATTAATCGATCTCTTAAGATTTTCTTTTGATTATTTATGAGTAGGTTTTTCAAAAAGAAATCATGCCTTTTGGTATTCACATGTTCTAATCTTTCATGATATGATTTTTATGTAATTCTTTATATTCATGAAATGTTTATCGCATCACCCAATTACTTTCTTCTTGATATTACTTATGTGGTGATATAAAATTATGCATGAAATACTCTTGATATTATTTTGATGCATACAAATGAAAAGTTATGATCATGAATGGTAGGATGAAATTTGACAAGTTAATACCATCATGATTTGAAACATTTATGATTTGAAATTACGCATGCAATTGCTTTTTATTGTGATGATATATGCATATAATGTGTATTATGAATACTTTAGTATCATACATGAAAATAGTGATAAATATTTTGAAAATAAATGTTTGTATCATGTTAGATGATTTTACATTTTGTGCATGACGAGTTATAGTGATGATTGAAACAATGATTGAAATAATATGAATGATGATTTGGAATCATGCATATAATGATGATTTTATATGTTTTAAAAATATATATGATGATTTGGTATTATGTATGTAATACTTTAATGTACAATAATGATGCACACAATGATGAAATATTCATGATAAACTTATTATTTTGATATTTATGACTTGAATCTTCCTTTCTTTTTGCCAATGACAAAGGGAGAGAAAGAGTTGCTAATGTGGTATCTTGAATTTATGTAAAGGGTAATCTCAAAGATAAATTAGCTACCTTGCACAAGTCAAGAAAATACAAAAACTTGCTTACTTTCTTGCACATCTAAAGAAAAGATACAAATGTAACGCTTGCCAAATTGTTTACTTGCCTCATGTAAAACATGGTCCCTTGCTAGTTTGGTATTTTGCTAAGGAAGCAAAAATGACACTTCTTAAAAGAGAAAAAAAAGCTTACTTTCTTGAACATCTTTAATATGCTAGCTAGCATGATGTACAATTTGCTATCTTGAACATTACAGAGAAATACTATCATGTACATTGCAAAGAATAGCAAATATGCTAACTTGCACATCTTTAAATTTGCTAGCTTGTATGTAGTAAAACTTGCATATCGTAAAAGTTGCTAGCTTATAGAGAAGCAAAGAATTGCTATCTCGAAAGAAGCAAATAATGCAAAACTTAGAAAACTTGCAATATAATTGCTCTTGCCATGCTTTGTATCAAAAATAGGTTGATATCCTTAAAAGCATCGCATTAAATTTTTTAGTATTGCAATGTATCACATGTATTGCAAATTAAAAATTTTGAGACTATTATCATATCATGTTTAACAATTGATGTCTTTCATGATATGATTTCTTTGCATTTTTGTCTTGTATATATCATGTGATGACTGAAATATTGATTGATGCAAATTCATAATTTATGTAAAAGTCTAAATCATTGGTTCCTCTCCTTCTTTTTGGCAATGACATAGGGGGAGAAAGATTGCTAGCTCAAGGCAAATGTTGGCTAGCTTGTACTCTTCCCTTCTTTTCGACAAAAACAAAGGGGAGAAAGCTTTTGCTAGTTAGAACATGCAAAGAAAAGCAAAGTGCAATCTTGCACAAGAAGCAAGTGTTGAATTGCCATGATTGAACTTAAGAATCTTACTATTCTTTTGTGCTTTTATGTTGTGATGAAAATCTAGCTTCATGTTACAAAAACTTGAATATCTTTTAAAATAGCTAGAGCTACTTCTCCTTTTTGTTGATGACATAGGGGGAGAAGTATATTGATGACTTCATGCATTGAATTGAATATTTTATATATATTTACATGATGGTTTAAATATTTTTCATAATATGTGATGAATGTTACTTGGATTTGGGATAATCCAAGTGTTCTATCAATGGAATATTGATAGGGGGAGTTTGGTTAAACTCCGGGGAGTTAAGGTTAACTCTGTTAGTCATCAATTAGTTGTCATCATCAAAAAGGGGGAGATTGTTGAATCTCGGATTTTGATGATGAAACTAATTGATTATGTTTAGATATTTAACTGCATTTTGAGTGATGTAGGTCAACTCGATCAGGATTAGGCAGTTAACGCAGAAGAAATTGACGTTGCGCCGAAGGAGATCACGTTAGGATATTGGATGGTGGAAGGCTTCGGACGTCGGGCATCGGGCCAACCAATGACATGCCGAGCAACAGAATGTCAATTCGCGTTGTAAAAATTGTCTAGATCGGAGTAGAGTTTTGGCTTGTGTGTGCAGGATTAACTACGATAACGACGAAGACATAAAACGAAACAAAGTGTCGGTGCAATCGCTCGGAGACTGAGCCCAGGCGGTGCCACCGCCTGGCTGGAGCGGTTGCACCTCCTAGTCTCGCTCGGAGACTGAGCCCAGGTGGTGCAACCTCCTGCCTTGGGCGGTTCAACTGCCTGGCAGAAATCAGGGTCCGAATGGGTTGATCCATTCGGCCCAATTTGGGTTTTTTAGGGGCCCAATTGCCCCAAGATTAAGTTAATGGGATCACCTCCCATTTCCAACTTAATCATTGTGCTAACTACGATATTCCCTAAGACATTTACTGCAACTTGCTCCGGTGCGTCAATCGCTTCTTCCGACGAGCTTCCGGCGAACTTCCGTCGATCATCCGATGAACCCTCGGTGATGCTCCTGCGGACTTCCGGCAAACTCCTGGACTTGCGATGATTCACTTGGCGAGTTCCGACGAGCTTCTTTGGCAAGCTTATGGACTTCTCGGATTTGTTCCCGCAGAACCTCCGACGACTATCCGAACTTCCGTTGAACTCTCGAACTCCCAACGTGATCATTGTCTTGACTCCAGCGCAACTCCTACTGCATGTCTTATTTTCATCGTAGTTAATCCTGCACATTTAAACAAAACTTTGATCGAGACAATTAATCCTAAGCATTTAACCAAGTTGTCCGGCATGTCATTGGTCCCTCGACGCTTCGTCCGATTCTTCGGCGCATCGTCCTCTCCTGTAGCCTATTGCCCAATCAACCAATTGACTCCGCAACTCCGATATCCTTGGCACAATACTCGCTCTTCTTGGCCCGATGTCCGAGTCCACGGCCCGAAGCCTTCTGTCGATACGTCGACCGATCCACTGGTCCGACGTCCAATCTTCTGACATGTTCCTCCGGCACAACATGATTTTCCTGCTTTAATTGTCTTATCCTGATCGAAGCATCCTGCGTCACTCAAAACGTAGATTAAATCATAAACATATATCAAGTAGTTTCATCATCAAAATACGAGATTCAACACATATATGGTAGGATGTAATGTATTTTGATATTTTGATACCATGATGATTTGAAATATTTATGATTTAGAATGATGCATGCAATAATGTGATTACTTAGTTCTTTCAATATCCATGATACATGCAATGATGAAATAGTCATGATTTTATGAATTCAATGTTTCTATCAATATAACATATTGATAGAGGGAGTTTAGTTTAAACTCTGTCATCAATTGATTATCATCATAAAAAAGGGAGAGATTGTTAAATCTCAAATTTTGATGATGAAATCAATTGATGAGTTTATGATCTAATCTACTTTTTGAGTGACATAGAACTAACTTCGATTAGAAAAGACAAATCGATTAAAGTAAGAGGAATCAAACGTTGGGTTGAAGTAAAACATATCAAGAGATTGGACATCGAGCTAGAGGATTGGTCGACATACTGATAGAAGTACTTTGTGCTATGAGTTCGGGTATTAAGCCGAAAGATCGGACATTGCGCCAAGGAGATCTGGAGTTGCGGGAGTCAACATGCCAATTGGGCAATACGCCGAAGGAGAGGATGATGCACCGAAGGATCAAATAAAGCATTAGATGAACTAATTGTAGGGAATTCTGGGGGCGACATTACATGCGCAATGGCAGAACAGAAAAGAAAAATCCTTAAATTTTTCAAAAAATATTTCGTCGTTGTGCGAAGATTGGTGTGCAAAATCCATGAAATTGAAAACCATGTGTGAGATAGTTGTATTACTTAGGGAGATCGTATATCTCTGAATCCCTATAGATCTATAGGAGAGGATAAAGGAGGTCAAGCGTCCTCCTCTCTAGCGATAATCCACAAAGTAGGGCTACAACGACACTCTTTGAATCACTGCCCAAATCTTCATACTTGCTATTTGAGGAGGATAAGGAGAGGAGAATAGAAGGTCATAACAAAGAAGCCTCTAGCCTATAGGTATTTGGTTCCCTCTTATTTATAAAGGCCCCCTATCAACTTAACTCTGATGGATCCTACCCTATTGGGTATTGGATCTCCATCCAACTACTCAAGCCTATTAGATTAGTAGATCTCTATCCAATAATCTCTTATTAGCTCTTATCTGATCTTATCCATAGGATCCAATAATTCAGGGGCTTATTGGATATCTAATAAGATAGGGGCTTCAACGGATATCTCATATCCAATCTCCTCTACTTTAAAGGTGAATCGGTCTTATTATTGTGATCTTATCAGGATTTGATTCCCATTATATAAATCCATGGATATCACAATATATATATATATATATATATATATATATATGCAACAAGAAATATAAAGTGATAAAATATCAAAATATAATAAGCAAAAAAAATGTGTATCATGTCAAATGTGCCATCACTCACATGATTAGCTTGCAAGGCACCTATAACTAGCAATCTCCCACTTGACCTAAAGTCAATCACCTATATGTCTGATCCCTATTAGACCCTTGTGATGCTAAAAGATAATTTAATACAAAGACTTTGTTAGTGGGTCTGCAATGTTATCTTCGGATGAAACTCTTTCCGCTGCGATATCTCCTCGGGTCACGATCTCTCTAATCAAGTGGAACCTCCTTAGAGTGCGCTTAGACTTCTGATGAGACATGGGTGGGTTCCTTCACTTGAGCAATCACCCGTTGCTATTGCAATGTAAGGGAATTGACTCCTCACTACCCGGTACAACTCCTAGATTTATGATGAATTTCTTCATCCAAACTCCCTCCCTTGTTGCCTCTTATGCAGTAACGTGCTAGGATCGAGTCGGCACTACGGGGGGGGATGAATCAGTGCTTACGATAAAAATTTCATCGATTCAGAAAACTTCAATGATTTTGAAATGCTTGATTCGATGAAACCCATATTAGAATTGATATCAAAAGTGTGTTTCACTTGAAGAAAATATAATAAATAATTAAAAATAAAGAAAATCAGTAATGAAGAGCAAAAAGAGAGTGCACACCAAATTTATAGTGTGCACTATATCCACTCCCGATTCCTCCTCCATTGAGGACACCAACGTCTACTAATGGTCTTCCTTCAATGAACGAAGACCAACCACCCTCTTACAACACTTTCTCATTTTCACAAGCTTAAGAGACAACCCTTACAAGCCTCACACCTCTTCTTGAATGATTACAATACTAGAAAGGGAGGAGGAGGACACTTAGCAATATTACAACCCAAAATCTCAAGATTTTTGTTCACACTTTCATTGCTCTTTCATGCAAGAAAGAGTGGGGTATTTATAGGCCCCAATGATTTTAGAAATGGAGCCAAAAAGTGTCTCTTCTTGGGTTTCTAGGGTATTGGTGGTATCACCGCCATTTTTGGGTGGTACCACCGCTTGTAGACTGATACTGGGTGGTACCACTACCTAGCAACATTAACTACCAATGGTACCACTGCCTAGTCTAGGCGGTACCATTGCCCAGACCACCAGGGAGATGTTCGGATTGAGTCGGTACTAAGAGGGGGGTGGTGAATTAGTGCAGCAAAAAAATTACGTCGGTTATGAAAAACTCTTCGTTCGATTAAAACCAATCTCAGAAAGATAACTTTGAATCTCATTCGTAAGCATAGTAAAAGTACTAAGCAAGTAATGCAGTTTGCAGTAAAGGTAAATTACAAGAATGAAAATGCAAACCGAGTTTTATAGTGATTCGGTCATTGTGACCTATATCCACTCCACCGATTCCTCTTCCGTCGAGGCCACCAGGATCCACTAACGATCTTCCTTCAATGGGCGAAGACCAACTACCCTTACAACTCGATTCTCATTTTGACAAGTTCGGGAGAGAACCTTTATACCTCCACTTACTCCTCCTTAAATAGAATTATAAACACTTAGGCTAGAGGAGGAGAACTCTCAAGATTACAATAATGTTTTTCCTAATTTGTGTACTCAATTGTTGTGTATGTTAACTAGGGATGAGAGGGTATTTATAGGCCTCAAGTGGATTCAAACTTAGAGTCTAAAAATATCTCATCGCTAGTTTTTGGGGTACTGGCGGTACCACTGCCTGTGTTGGGCAGTACCACCGCCTGTGTTAGGCGGTACCACCGCTTGCAGCACTAACACTAGGCGGTACTATCACCTGACACCCTACCATTGGGTGGTACTACCACCCAGTCTGACGATACCACCACTTGACAATCTCTCGAATATTGTGTCTAGGCGGTACCACTGTCTAACATAGTCTCGAAGACTGTGTCATGACGGTTCCACCTATTGGGTCACTATTTGGGCCTTTCACTTAGCCCAATACAATCCATACATGGGCCCAAGTGACCCATAATTGGGTTAGCCTAATTCCAACCCGATTATGTGCTAACTACGAATTTTAAGGCATACACTAAGCTAAATAAGTCTGGTAAGTCTAAGTTTCTTTCGGTGAGCTTCCGGCAATCTTCCGGCGAACTTCCGATGATCTCTCGGTAATATTCCAGCGGAGTCCCTACAAGCTCCTAGATTTCATGACAATTTTCTTGGTGAGTTTCGACAAACTTCTTTGGCAAGCTCCTAGACTTCTCGGTCAATTCCAACAGAACTTTCGATGAATGTCCGGACTTCCGATGAACTCTCGAACTCCCAACGAAATCTCATTCTTGACTCTGAGACTTCATTTTGCTTTATAACTTGATCACTATCGTAGTTAATCCTATACAATTACAACCTTCTTTGATCTAGACAATTATTACAAAGCTTGAATCATGTTGTCCGGCATGTCATTGGTTCATCGACGCTTCGTCTGATTCTTTGGCGCATCGTCCTCTCTTGTGGCCCATTGCCCAATTTGTCAGTTGACCTCTGCAACTCTGATTTCCTTGGCACAATTTCAGCTCTTCTTGGCCTGATGCTCGAACCCATGGCCCGAAGCCTTCTGCCGATACGTCGACCGATCCTTCGGCTCGACGTCCAATTTTCTAACATGTTTGTCTCCGACCCAACATGATTGCTCCCGCTTTAATTATCTCTCCCTAATTGAAGCTTCCTGCGTCACTCAAAACGTTGATCAAATCATAAACACTATCAATTAGTTTCATCATCAAAATTCGAGATTCAACAATCTTCCTCTTTTTTATGATGACTGCCAATTGATGATGGAGTTAACCTTAACTCCTCCTATCAATATGCCATATTGATAGAACTCTTAGATTCAAAAATCCAAGCAATATGTTATCATAAAATTATACATAACATCATCATACTTCTTCTCCTTTGTCATCAACAAAAAGGAGAAGTGTAACTATCAAGTGTTTTAGATATGGAAGTTTTACAACATATAAGCTACATTTCATCACATTACAATATGCATAATCACCAAATCATCATTAATTTTAAAGATATACAAGATTGCAAATTTTGCAAGTTTGTATTTTTGCTTCTTAAGATCGGGAAGCTAGCAATTTTTGTTGATGTTCAAGATATCAAGTTCTTTCTTCTCTTTTGAGAAGTGTAATTTTTGCTTTCTTTGCAAAGTGCAAGCTAGCAAAATTTTACATCATTTTACAGCATGCAAACTAGCAATATGGCAAGTGTTACTTCCTTTGAAGTATGAAGGCTAGCAAGTTTTTGAAAGAAAATACAAGATAGCAATGCATCATTTTAGAATAAGCTAGCAATTTTACTTCCTAGCAAGCTTTTCTCCTTGCAATTTGTAAGCTAGCAAATTTAGCAAGTTTTACATCTTTTTAGAGCATGCAAGCTAGCAAATTTTACTCCCCCTTTGTCTTTGTCAAATAGAAGGGAAGAATACAATGTTGTAATTCTTTTCCCTTTACATCAATTTCTAAATCATGATAAAGATAAAGTATCATTCTTAATTTAATATGTTTGTGTATTATTATAGTTTCAAATTAAAACATGCATAATTTCAAAAACCTTACATTTCATCCTTACTTTATGCATGATACCAAAAATAAATCAACACTATGGGCATATCATACATCATACTAAAGCATTCATGATACCAAACATTAAATCAACATTTTTTAAGCATTTATCACTTCATGATTGTTGGTACCAAACATTCATCATTTATTTTCTCCCACTATGTTATAGGCAAAAAGGAGAATCATTCAACAATACAAGTGTTTGAAAGCATATCAAGTAAGTTTTACACCAATTTATCCAAGCTAGCAAAACTATCTCCCATAATGTGCAAAACTTTTTCCATTAGATCATTTTTTAAATCATCACATAAAATATATCAAGAAAAATTAACTTAGTGATGAGGTATATAATTCATGAAGATAAATTATGAATATCAAGAGACAAATTAAAAAGAAGAAACATATTAAACAATCTTGAATCATGAGAATCTCAAGTTGTCAATATCATGATTTATATATTAATGAAAGATCTCAAGTTATAATTCAAACAAATCATGATTCATAAAAAATCTCCTCTTAAATAATATGAGTGTTAGGAACAAGTCGGCACTAAGAGGGGAGGACGAATTAGTGCAGCGGTAAATTATGTCAGTTTCATAAAACTCTTTCGTACGTTAAAAACCGAACTCGAAAAGATAGCTTGAAATCTCATTCGTATATGAAGTGAATGCAGTAGGCAAGTAAAGATTTAGTTTGTAGTAATGTAAATTGCTCAAATATGGAAATGCAAACCAGAGAAGAACACGCCAATTTTATAGTGGTTCGGTCGTTGTGACCTACATCCACTCCTTCGATTCCTCTTCCGTTGAGGCCACCGACATCTACTATCGATCTTCCTTTAATAGGCGAAGACCAACTTCCTTCTTATACCCCTCTTCTCCTTTTACTGGGTCTAGGAGACAACCCTTACAAGCACTCGCTCCTCTCTCAAACTATTCTAACACTTAGACTAGAGGAGGATTCTCATAAGAGATTTCTACAGTGTTTTTCCCTTTTTAAATTCTCTGTGCTTGTGTTTATTAACTAGGGATAAGAGGGATATTTATAGGCTTCAAGTTGATTCAAACTTAGAGCCTAAAAAGGTCTCATCCCAGGTTTCCTAGGTACTGACAGTACCACCGTCATTCCTGGGTGGTACTATCGTCATAGGATCTAGTACTGTGCGGTACCACTATCGAACAGGGGCGGTACCACCACTGGCAGCATTGCTGCCGGCAATACCACTGCCCAGCCTAGGCGGTACCAACGCCCAGGAATCCTAGGGTGCTGTTCCCCAAGCGGTGCCACCACTGGCCCTGATGGTGCCACCGCCGGCCAAGGTTTCAGCATCCTGATTGGGCCTTGAATCCGACCCAAACCAGTCCAACTTCGAGCCCAGTTAGCCCCTAACAGAGTTGATGGGATTACCTCCCAATCCCAACTCTAATTATGTGCTAACTACGATTCCTAAGATATATTCTAAGCAAGATAAGTCCGATTTCTTCCAGCGAGCTTTCGGCGATCTTTTCGGTGAACTTCCAACGATCTCTCAGCAATATCCCGGCGGACTTCCGGCAAGCTCCTGGACTTCACAATGATTTTCTTTGCGAGTTCTTATGAGCTTCTTTGGAAAGCTCCTAGACTTCTCGGTTGGTTCCGACAGAACTTCCAACGAACGTCCGGACTTCCGACGAACTCTCGAACTCCCAACGAAATCGCGTTCTTGACTCTGGGACTTTATTTTGCTTTATGCCTTGCTATCGTAGTTAATCCTGCACACACAAAAATATACTTTGATCTAGACAATTATTACTAAACATGAATCATGTTGTCCGGCATGTTAGTGGTCCATCGACACTTCGTCTTATTCTTCGGCGCATCATTCTCTTTTGCGGCCTATTGCCCAATCGACCAGTTGACCTCTGTAACTCTAATATCCTTAGCGCAATATCTGCTCTTCTTGGCCCGAAGCCTTCTATCAATACGTCGACCAATCCTCCAACTCGACGTCTAATCTTCTGACACATTTTCCGTCGACCCAACATGATTCTTCCTGCTTTAATTGTCTCTCCCTGATCAAAGCATCCCTTGTCACTCAAAACACATATTAAATCATAAAAACTTATCAATTGGTTTTATCATCAAAATCTGAGATTCAATAATCTCCCCCTTTTTTATGATGATAACTAATTGAGGACGGAGTTAACTTTAACTCCCGGAGTTTAAACAAACTCCCCCTATCAATATGCCATATTGATAGAATCTTGAATTCAAGCTGAATTCAAGTCGTTACAAATTTCATCATGAATATTTGCAACATGTCATCATGCATAACATGATTATACTTCTCTCCCTTTGTCATCAACAAAAAGGAGAAGTTCCAACTATCAAGTGTTTGAGACATAAGTTCAAATCATTGCATGAAAAATATCAAGTTTTATCATAATGTAATTCGTGAGCTAGAAAATTTAGCAAGTGATACATCATGCATGCTATCAAGTTTTAGATATGCTAGGTAATAAGATAGTAAGTTTACAACATACAAGCTAGCAAAAATTTTATAACATTTTAAAGCATGCAAGCTAGCAATTTTAAGATGTTCAATAAAGCAACTCTTGCTTTTTGAAATATAAGTTTCGCTAGATGTGCAAGTTAACTTTTTTTTTTACTTCTTGAGATAGGCAAGATAGCACTTCTTGGTGATGTTTAAGATAGCAAGTTCTACATCATGCAAGCTAGTGAATCTTATAACATTTTAGAACATGCATAATCACCAAATCATCATAAATTTTAATGATGTACAAAATTATAAATTTTGAAAGTTTGCATTTGTTCGTCTCGAGATTTGCAAGATAGCACTTCTTGCTTCTCTTTTGATATGAGCAAGCTAGCAAGTTTGTTTCTTTTACAATGTGCAAATTTTCGAATTTTACATTTTGAGCTAGCAATATTTCTCTCCCTTTGTTATTGTAAAAAAAAAGGGAAGAATACAGTTTTGTAGTTCTTTTTCCTTTTACAACGATTTCCAAATCATGACAAAGGTAAAGTATTCATTCTTATTTCAAAATGTCATATTGAGATAAACCTTGAATTCAAGTCAAAGTAATTTCAATTATGATTCACATCATATGCAATACATCACATACATCATCATAATAAAAAACATAAGTATTGCATGCATTATTCCAAATCATAAATATTCCACATCATGATGGTATCAATTTGTCAAATTACATCCTACCATGCATGATCATAACTTCTCATTTGTATGCATCAAAATAATATTAAGAGTGTTTTCATGCATAATTTCATATCATCACATGAAAAATATCAAGAGAATTTTGGTGATGAGATACACAAATAATGAAGACAAATTATGAATATCAAGAAACACCGTGATTCATTTTAACAAATCTCCTCTTAAATAAATAATGAAAAGAATTCTTAGGAGATCATGATATAGATAAAATTCATTTAAAATATTATGATTCATGCATATAAAAAGTTGAAAAAAAAATATTATGATTCACATAGAAAATCTCTTCTTTAGTAAAATACCAAGAAAAAATCATAGGAGTACAAAGAACAGAACTTGAAAAAAAAAAATCTCAAGTAATTCCAAGAGATCAAGATCATGTTTTGAATAAAAACTCATTCAAATTCAAATCGTAAAATCAAAATCATTTTCAAGATATTCATAAAAAGTTGATCAAATATATTCATCAAAGTCAATAAGATAGAGAAAAAGAATTTTCAAGAAAAATGCTTTTCTCTTTTTAGTTATTTCAATTCATGTGATTTATTTCATAGAAGCATGCCTTTTTTATTTATGCCAAATAAAAAAATAATCAACATTTAAAATCTAAAGTGTAAGATTTATTATGTCAAAGATCAATAAGGCATAAATCACAAAAATCATCATGCATCAGTTCGAAATATCAACTCATTAAGCATTATTATCAAATCATTACTTCAAATCAAACATGATTTCATTAATCATAGAGCATCTTTAATCAAAATCAATTTGTTTGTTTATCATAAAACATGCAATTTTCATTATTATTTTCAAAATTACTAGCATGATAAGCATGATCCAATTTTATTTTTGTATTTTCATTAAACATGCAATTCTCAAGAAAAATAATTATTCTAAACTAAATTAAAAATAACTCATGAAAAGCATCATGTAATTTTGAAATAAATTAAAGGTATTTTGATTACCTCATTGTCGAATGTCGTTAAGGCATAATTAGCCATCTCACGTTTGTTGATTTTCTCCTCGTCGTCTTCGGAGGAGCTTGATTTATCCAAAGTCACTTTATTTTTCTTGCGTTCATAGCAAGTAGTTACGTTCTTTTTGTTCTTTAATTTTTGTTTAATGAACTTTTTAAATTTCATAGTGAGAAGTTCAAGTTAACCATCACTTGAGCTTATGCTCGAGTGGTCTTCGATTGTTCTTAGTCCGAAATCCTTCCTATCCTTTGGAATGTGGTTCTCAAGTTCTTCATGTATATTACATGTCATTTCATAGGTCATTAAAGACCCTATTAGTTTTTCAATCGAAAAGGTATTTAAATTTTTTGATTCTTGAATTGCCATTACTTTAATAGCATGGGTGGTGGAAGGTTCAGAAAATTTGAGGATCACGGAAAGGTACTACAGCAGATTTTTACGTCTAAAGTGTAGCAGCTTGGACGTAAAAGAATAATGGTTTATATTAAGAATTTTTTTATAAAACTAAAGGAAAATCTACTGTTAGGAAGTGTCAAAGCTGTTGTAAAAATTTATAGAGATTTGGATAGAAAAAATACAGTAGCAAAATCAAACAAATTGTGCTATGCGATTAGAATTCTGTAGTGCATCTTTCGTCGTAGAGATGAAAACTTTGTAACGAAAAGTTTATGCAGTAATATGGGAACAATTATTTTTTAGATTTTTAAATAAGGATAACTAAATTGCAGCAGCAGTAAGGTAGGAAACCAAAACCTATTGCAATTCACGGGGAGATCAAAGGATGATCCGCGGTGGTAGAGATGACGGCGAAATTTGACAATAATCTTTTAAGCAATTGTGGGAATTGCTTTGGGTAGCTGTGTGGGGCTGATGGATGGTTATAGAAGGGCAGTGAGATGCCAAGAGCTCTACTCTGATACCAAGTGTTAGAACTCTTATGGATTCTAAGCTCGAGGTTGATCTCTTTAGGGGATCGGCCTCCTTGGAACTCTATAGGGGTTCCTTCCTCCAAGTTGCTACTCAAAGGCGGCAGAAAAGATTCATTTATTACTTGAGAAAAGAGGATGAATATATGGCTATTTATATGGCTTCTAAACCCCAACTCCTAATAGGACTCCTACTCAAGACTCATATTTCTAACCAACTCCTAATAAGACTCCTACTGAAGACTCTTATTCCTTTATAACTCCTAATGCTTTTCTAAGAACCAACCTCCTAACCCTAGTCGGCCTCTTCACCTTTTTAATAGGGATCGGCTATGTAGGTTTTACATGAATGCCCCTCTCAGTTAGGACTCTCCTAGCTAGAGTCCTAATATGTACTTGGATTGGGACAAGCCAAGCAACCTTTTGGATCTATCTCTAGAGATCTAAATCCACAATATATATGATGCTTCCTCTAAGTTATTCATGGAGAAGTGTCTAGATAACCAAGCTTTTACTATGGATAGTATTCTTACATCATTCTCAATGATTATGATGTCATCCATATATAACACCAAGAAGGTGATAGTGCTTCCACTTACTTTTCGATACACATAAGGCTCATCTTCGTTCTTAACAAAGTCATAAGATATGATCGCCTCATTAAATCTTATGTTTCAACTTCAAGAAGCTTGCTTCAGTCCATAAATGGACCTAAGTAACCTATACATCTTATCTAGGTAGTACTTGGATACGAATCACTTAGGTTGTATCATATACACCACCTCCTCAAGGTTACCATTGAGGAACACGGTTTTCACATCCATCTATCAGATCTCAAAATCATAGTGTGCTGCAATAGCCAATATAATTCAGATAGATTTTAGCATGGCTACAGGTGAGAGGGTTTCGTCATAATCAACACCTTGTCTTTAATGATGCTCCTTAGCCACTAGCCTTGCTTTATAGGTCTCTATCTTTCTATCTACTCCGATCTTTTTCTTAAAGATCCACTTACAACCGATGGGTACAATACCCTCGGGTACTTCAACTAGGTTCCAAACCTTATTAGAGTACATGGAATCCATCTCAGAATTCATGGCTTCTTGCCACTTCTTGGAGTCTATACTCATAATAACCTCCTTGTAGGTTTAAGGATCAATATCCTCAATATCTTCTCCTCTAATATATCACATATATTTCTCAAGATGATAGGATACTCTACCGAACCTACCTAAAGCCGAAACTTATGTGCTAGGTACCTGAATAGACTCAGGCTAGGGAGTGGTGCTTGAGCTAGGTTCTCCAACCTCGCTCAACTCTATTGTGCTCCCATTGTCTTTGTCAAGAATGTGTTCCTTCTTAAGGAACACCGCTCTCTTAGCTACAAAGACCTTTTAGTCCTTGATGTAATAGAAATAATACCCACAAGTTTCTTTAGGGTATCCCACGAACTTGGACCACTTTGTTTTGTATTCCAACTTATCAAGGTTTGTTAGGATCGAGAGCACTAAGAGGGGGGGGGTGAATTAGTGCAGCGGAAATCTTACAGCGATTAAAAAACCAAAAGCTGCGTTCGTTCAAAAAGTATTATGATGCAAAAGCAAATTCTCAGTTTGTATCTAAGTGCAGTTTGCGTCTAAGCGCAGATTGCGTCTAAGCGCAGTTTTGCGTCTAAGCGCAGTTTACGTCTAAACGCAGATTTACGTCTAAACGCAGACTTACGTCTAAACGCAGACTTACGTCTAAACGCAGTTTTACGTCTAAAAGCATATTTACGTCTAACCTCAGATTTACGTCTTAAACTCAGATTTACGTCTAAACGCAGATTTACGTCTAAACGCAGTTTTACGTCTAGACGCAGATTTACGTCTAAACTTTGAAACTTGTTTGTATACTCGCAGAAGGCAGTATGCAGTTGGAATCAAGACGTAAACGTGAACTGAGATCTGATGATTGAGCAAGGAAAGCCGATTTACGTCTGAATGCAGTTTTACGTCTAAATGCTGAAACTCGTTCGTAAAATCGTAGAGGAAAGTTTGCAGTTATCAATAGGATCAAAATGTAAGTATAAACTGCAAAGAAGCTCGTTCGTAAAAGCACGGAAGACAGTTCTGCAGAATCAAATGTAAACGTAAACAGTAACGTATGAAAATACGAATTTACGTCTGAATGCAGATTCGGAAGAACAGCACTTGGAACTTGTTCGTGAAAGCACAGAGAGCAGTAGTAATGAGGGAGGTTTGCAGTAATGATAAAGTGCTCGAAAATAAACGCAAACCAGAGATTTAGAGTGGTTCGGTCAGCCTTGACCTACTCCACTTTTGGCTTCCTCCACCGACGAGGTTGCCGACGTCAACTAGGTGCCTTCCTTCAATGGGCGAAGGCCAAACTGCCCTTTTACAATTTCTCTCCTTTTGACAGGCTCAGGAGACAACCTTTACAGACCTTTCTCTCCTCACTTTACAACTGAAAACTTGAAGAACAGAAGGAGGAGACTTAAAGGCTTTACAACGCTTTTGAGCTTCTTAGAATCACAGAAAAGATCAAGATTTCGATGTAGGTCTGTATCTTTTCAGTGCTGAATGGGTGGGGTATTTATAGGCCCCAACCCAATTCAAAATTCGAGCTCAAAATGATCAAATCGATCAAATCCCAGAATTCTGGGATCAGGCGGTTGCACCTCTTGACTAGAGAGGTGGCACCGCCTGGCAGAGCTCGAAGACTGAGCTCAGGCGATTGCTTCTCTCTGCCAGAGCTCGAAGACTGAGCTCGATGGTTGCATCACCTGGCAGAGCTCGAAGACTGAGCTTGGTGATTGCATCACCTGGCAGAGCTCGAAACTGAGCTCGGTGGTTGCATCACCTGGCAGAGCTCCAAGCTGAGCTCAGGCTGATGCACCTCTCTGCCAGAGCTCGAAGACTGAGCTCGGTGAATGCATCACCTGGCAGAGCTCGAGACTGAGCTCAGGCTGATGCACCTCTCTGCCAGAGCTCGAAGACTGAGCTCGGTGGTTGCATCGCCTGGCAGAGCTCGAAACTTGAGCTCTGGCGGTGCTACCTCTTGGCAGAGGAGGTTGCACCGCCCAGTCTAGCTCGAAGACTGAGCTCTGGGCGGTTGCACCTCTCGGCTGGGGCGGTTGCACCTCCCAGCCTCGCAGCCCTGGCGGTTGCACCTCCTGGCTGGGGCGGTTGCACCTCCCAACCCCACAGCCCAGGCGGTTGCACCTCCTGGCTGGGGCGGTTGCACCTCTTGGTGCAATCAGGGTCCGAATGGTTCACTCCATTCGGCCCACTTTGAATCTTTTCAGGGGCCCAATTGCCCCAAGATTAAGCTAATGGGATCACCTCCCATTTTCATGCTTAATCATCATGCTAACTACGATTAACTCTAAGACAACTTCTGCAGCTTTGCTCCGATGCGTCAATCGCTTCTTCCGGCGAGTTTCCGGCCAACTTCCGTCGATCAACCGATAACCCTCGGTGATCCTTCTGCGGACATCCGGCATACTCCTGGACTTGCGACGATCCACTTGGCGAGTTCCGACGAGCTTCGCTTGGCAAGCTTCTGGACTTCTCGGATCTGTTCACGCTGAACCTCCGACGACCGTCCGAACTTCCGTCGAACTCTCGAACTCCCAACGTGATCCTGATCTTGACTCCGGCGCAACACCTGCTGCTTGTCTTACTCTTTATCGTAGTTAATCCTGCACAACAAAACAAAACTTCAATCGAGACAATTAATCCTAAGCAATTAACCAAGTTGTCCGACATGTCATTGGTCCCTCGACGCTTCGTCCGATTCTTCGGCGCATCGTCCTCTCGTGCAGCCTATTGCCCAATTGGCCAGTTGACTCCGCAACTCCGATATCCTTGGCACAATACCCGCTCTTCTTGGCCCGATGCCCGAGTCCACGGCCCGAAGCCTTCTGTCGATACGCCGACCGATCCACCGGCCCGACGTCCAATCTTCTGACATGTTCCTTCGGCACAACATGATTTTCCTGCTTTAATTGTCTCATCCAGATCGAAGCATCCTGCGTCACTCAAAACGCAGATTAAATTATAAACATATATCAAGTAGTTTCATCATCAAAATACGAGATTCAACAATCTCCCCCTTTTTGATGATGACAACCACTTGATGACGGAGTTAAACTTAACTCCCGGAATTTAAACAAACTCCCCCTATCAATATGTCATATTGATAGAACCTTGAATTCAAACTGAATTCAAGTTATTGCAATATTCATCATGAATACTTGCAACACGTCAACATGAACATATGCATAAACTTATGCATCACATGTCATGTCATCAACATACTTTCATCAACATACTTCTCCCCCTTTGTCATCAACAAAAAGGAGAAGTATCACAATCAAGTGTTTGTGTGTGATATTGGTTCAACTCTTTGCATGAAAATCATAATATCAAGTTTTATCATCATGCAATCTTGGAGCTAGAAGATTTAGCAAGTGTTACATCATGCTTAGAACATTCATGCTATCAAGTTTTAGATATGCAAGTTTTATAGCATATAAGATAGCACTTTTGGTAATGTTCAAGATAGCAAGTTCTATATTATGTAAGCTAGCAAATTAGAGATGTTCAAGAAGGCAACTCTTGCTTCTTGAAAATTTTACTCATTTTGCTAGATGCGCAAGTTAGCATTTTTGCCTCTTGAGATAGGCAAGATAGCATATTTTCTTCTTTTGAGATAGCAACTTTTTGCTTCTCTTTAGACCAACAAGCTAGCTATCTCCCCCTTTGTCATTGTAAAAATGAAAGAGAGAATACAGTTTTGTAGTTCTCTTTTCCTTTTAGAACGATTTCAAAATCATGACAAATGATGGATAATCAAGTTATGAATGTCAAGACAATTTTTCATCATGAATATTTTATCATTGCATGCATCATTATCATAAGTTGAAGTATTACATGCATGATATCATATCACCATTCATAATTACATTAATGTTTCATATCATGATGGTATCAATTTTGTCAAATTATATCCTACCATGCATGATCAAAAACTTCTCCCCATTTTATCATTGAAAACAAGAAGAAGGTAGGGGGTAGAGCATAAAAGTGTTAAATATTTCAATCATTTCAAGGCATTTAAGGAATTTTTGAAACATAGGAGAATGATTACTTTAAGCATACAATGTTTCAATCCAATTCAAGTCATGAATATCAATGCTTTCATATTGTGAGTATCAATTCATGAATACCACAAGATATTATTTGTGACTTCAATTTTGCAAGATGAAGATTATGATTTAGATAAAACTTATTCAAATCAAATCATTAACTTGAAATTCATAATCAAGTCATTAAAATTAATTTCGAGATTCACAAAATATCATGAAATCATTAATCTCGATCAGATGGGAAAAGCATTTTTTAAGAGATTCTTTTTTTATCTAAGCATGTCTTAGTCTTTATATGCCAAATTAAGATAAGCATTAAAGTTCAAGACATAAGGCAAAGAAATCTTGTATTATGAAATATATGATATCAAGGCTCATGATTCATTCGAAAAGATATAGTACAAAGAGCAACTTGAAGCATTCTTATCAAGATCACATTTTAAAATATTCCAAGTTTCAAGATATCAATATGACACTTCATTGAATTGCATTTCATTTGAAGAACTCCTTTTTGATAAATGTAGGGAGCATAATGAACGATCTTGATTTATAAAGAGCTTCATGTTATCAAGATCATGATTTTAATAATTATTCTCTTTAGCAAAGAATCACAAAAGCACTTTATTTTTGCATAAGAAATCACATTGTGTTATGATTTATAAATTCTTTTTCTGCACACGAATCATAGGAGATATGAATGTGAAACAAATCTTTGCAAGCAAAAACACTATCATTCATATTTCAAGATGGAGTTTATAAGCATGAATCATTTCATCAAATCCATTTTAGAAAAATATTTTTCATAAGTGTATGAGAAAATCCGATTGTTAGGATACCAATTGTTAACTGACTCTGAAAATGAAATTAACACTTTCATATATTCAAACATGATTTTTGCTATAGATCTTGAAATTAAGTCAAGAAGATCAAACAAGCTCATGATCATGGATAACTTAAAATCACATGCATAAAATTGTTAATAACCATTTCATATTACATCTTTATGCATTACTTTAAATCAAACGTGATTTCATTCAACAATGTTAATCAAACATGATACACATTATTACTTCTTAACCATGATCAAAATCATTTTGTTTGTTTATCATAAAATATGCAATATTATTTTCGAAATTATCAGCATGATCATAATTTTTGTATTTTTATTTTTAAACATGTAATTTTCAAGAAAATTAGTTCTAAACTAAAAAAGAAAATATATCATGAAAGCATCAAGTAATTTCAAAATAAACCAAAGGCATTTTAATTACCTCAATGTCGTAAGCTAGTAAGGCATAGTTTGCCGCCTCGCTTTTGTTGACTTTCTCGTCTTCAGATGAGCTCGATTCATCCCAATTTTTGTTCTTCTTCTTGCGTTTAAAGCAAGTAGTTCCATTCTTTTTGCTTTTTAATTTTCGTTTTATTTGTAGTTTAAGTTCACCATCACTTGAGCTTATGCTCGAGTGGTCTTCAAATGTTCTATGTCCCAAATCCTTCCTGTTCTTTGGAAGGTGGTTCTCAAGTTCTTCGCGTGCATTGCACGTCATTTCATATGTGATCAATGAACCAATTAGTTCTTCAAGTGGAAAATGGTTCAAGTTTTTCGATTCTTGAATAGCAGTTACTTTTGAATCCCAAGTTTTAGAAAGTGAGCGCAAAACTTTGTTAACGAGTTCAAAATCCGAAAAGCTTTTACCAAGTGATTTTAAACCATTGACGACATCCGTAAAACGGGTGTACATGTCAACAACGGTTTCGCTTGGTTTCATATGAAAAAGCTCGAAATCAAGCAGTAAAATATTAACTTTCGAGTCTTTGACTCTACTAGTTCCCTCGTGCGTGATTTCAAGAGTGCGCCAAATATCGAAAGCCGTTTCACACGTAGAAATCCGATTGAACTCATTTTTGTCCAATGCGCAAAATAAGGCATTCATAGCCTTTGCGTTTAAAGAAAAATTCTTCTTCTCCAAAACCGACCATTCGTTCATCGATTTGGAGGGAAGTTGAAAACCGTTTTCAATGATATTCCATAAATCCAGATTTAGAGAAATTAAGAAAACTCTCATTCGAGTTTTCCAATAAGTGTAGTCCAATCCGTTAAAGAACGGTGGACGAAAGACCGAACAGCCCTCTTGAAAAGTCATTTCTCTCGGGTGTAAATCCGAAATGAGAAATACCCCGCTCTGATACCAATTGTTAGGATCGAGAGCACTAAGAGGGGGGGGTGAATTAGTGCAGCGGAAATCTTATAGCGATTAAAAAACCAAAAGCTGCGTTCGTTCAAAAAGTATTATGATGCAAAAGCAAATTCTCAGTTTGTATCTAAGTGCAGTTTGCGTCTAAGCGCAGATTGCGTCTAAGCGCAGTTTTGCGTCTAAGCGCAGTTTACGTCTAAACGCAGATTTACGTCTAAACGCAGATTTACGTCTAAACGCAGACTTACGTCTAAACGCAGTTTTACGTCTAAAAGCAGATTTACGTCTAAACTCAGATTTACGTCTTAAACTCAGATTTACGTCTAAACGCAGATTTACGTCTAAACGCAGTTTTACGTCTAGAAGCAGATTTACGTCTAAACTTTGAAACTTGTTTGTATACTCGCAGAAGGTAGTATGCAGTTGGAATCAAGACGTAAACGTGAACTGAGATCTGATGATTGAGCAAGGAAAGCCGATTTACGTCTGAATGCAGTTTTACGTCTAAATGCTGAAACTCGTTCGTAAAATCGTAGAGGAAAGTTTGCAGTTATCAATAGGATCAAAATGTAAGTATAAACTACAAAGAAGCTCGTTCGTAAAAGCACGGAAGACAGTTCTGCAGAATCAAATGTAAACGTAAACAGTAACGTATGAAAATACGAATTTACGTCTGAATGCAGATTCGGAAGAACAGCACTTGGAACTTGTTCGTGAAAGCACAGAGAGCAGTAGTAATGAGGGAGGTTTGCAGTAATGATAAAGTGCTCGAAAATAAACGCAAACCAGAGATTTAGAGTGGTTCGGTCAGCCTTGACCTACTCCACTTTTGGCTTTCTCCACCGACGAGGTTGCCGACGTCAACTAGGTGCCTTCCTTCAATGGGCGAAGGCCAAACTGCCCTTTTACAATTTCTCTCCTTTTGACAGGCTCAGGAGACAACCTTTACAGACCTTTCTCTCCTCACTTTACAACTGAAAACTTGAAGAACAGAAGGAGGAGACTTAAAGGCTTTACAACGCTTTTGAGCTTCTTAGAATCACAGAAAAGATCAAGATTTCGATGTAGGTCTGTATCTTTTCAGTGCTGAATGGGTGGGGTATTTATAGGCCCCAACCCAATTCAAAATTCGAGCTCAAAATGATCAAATCGATCAAATCCCAGAATTCTGGGATCAGGCGGTTGCACCTCTTGACTAGAGAGGTGGCACCGCCTGGCAGAGCTCGAAGACTGAGCTCAGGCGATTGCTTCTCTCTACCAGAGCTCGAAGACTGAGCTCGATGGTTGCATCACCTGGCAGAGCTCGAAGACTGAGCTTGGTGATTGCATCACCTGGCAGAGCTCGAAACTGAGCTCGGTGGTTGCATCACCTGGCAGAGCTCCAAGCTGAGCTCAGGCTGATGCACCTCTCTGCCAGAGCTCGAAGACTGAGCTCGGTGAATGCATCACCTGGCAGAGCTCGAGACTGAGCTCAGGCTGATGCACCTCTCTGCCAGAGCTCGAAGACTGAGCTCGGTGGTTGCATCGCCTGGCAGAGCTCGAAACTTGAGCTCTGGCGGTGCTACCTCTTGGCAGAGGAGGTTGCACCGCCCAGTCTAGCTCGAAGACTGAGCTCTGGGCGGTTGCACCTCTCGGCTGGGGCGGTTGCACCTCCCAGCCTCGCAGCCCTGGCGGTTGCACCTCCTGGCTGGGGCGGTTGCACCTCCCAACCCCATAGCCCAGGCGGTTGCACCTCCTGGCTGGGGCGGTTGCACCTCCTGGTGCAATCAGGGTCTGAATGGTTCACTCCATTCGGCCCACTTTGAATCTTTTCAGGGGCCCAATTGCCCCAAGATTAAGCTAATGGGATCACCTCCCATTTTCATGCTTAATCATCATGCTAACTACGATTAACTCTAAGACAACTTCTGCAGCTTTGCTCCGATGCGTCAATCGCTTCTTCCGGCGAGTTTCCGGCCAACTTCCGTCGATCAACCGATAACCCTCGGTGATCCTTTTGCGGACATCCGGCATACTCCTGGACTTGCGACGATCCACTTGGCGAGTTCCGACGAGCTTCGCTTGGCAAGCTTCTGGACTTCTCGGATCTGTTCACGCTGAACCTCCGACGACCGTCCGAACTTCCGTCGAACTCTCGAACTCCCAACGTGATCCTGATCTTGACTCCGGCGCAACACCTGCTGCTTGTCTTACTCTTTATCGTAGTTAATCCTGCACAACAAAACAAAACTTCAATCGAGACAATTAATCCGAAGCAATTAACCAAGTTGTCCGACATGTCATTGGTCCCTCGACGCTTCGTCCGATTCTTCGGCGCATCGTCCTCTCGTGCAGCCTATTGCCCAATCGGCCAGTTGACTCCGCAACTCCGATATCCTTGGCACAATACCCGCTCTTCTTGGCCCGATGCCCGAGTCCACGGCCCGAAGCCTTCTGTCGATACGCCGACCGATCCACCGGCCCGACGTCCAATCTTCTGACATGTTCCTTCGGCACAACATGATTTTCCTGCTTTAATTGTCTCATCCAGATCGAAGCATCCTGCGTCACTCAAAACGCAGATTAAATTATAAACATATATCAAGTAGTTTCATCATCAAAATACGAGATTCAACAAGGTTGTGTCATTTAACATGGACAGGGCAGCCTCAAATCTTAACAACCCTAAGATCAGACTGCTTACCTTTCCCAATCTCATATGGTATAGATGTTAGGATTATGTCGGCACTAAGAGGGGGGGTGAATTAGTGCAGCAAATAAAATTATGTTGGTTCCAAAATCTTCGTACGATAAAATTGATCTTGGAAAGATAACTTCAAATCTCGTTCATAAGCGTAGTCAAAGTAGTAAGCAGGTAACGGAGTTTGTAGTAAAGATAAATTACAAGAATGGAAATGTAAACCATTTTATAGTGGTTCGGTCGTCGTGACCTACATCCACTCTACTGATTCCTCTTCCGTCGAGGCCACTGACATCTACTAACGATCTTCCTTTAATAGGCAAAGATCAACTACCCTTACAACTTAATTCTCCTTTTGACTGGTTCAGGAGAGAACCTTTACTCCCCCACTTACTCCTCTCTAAGACTATACTAATACTTAGAGCTTTTAGAGGAGTTCTCACAAGATTACAATCGATATTTTCTATATTTTTGCTCTCAATTCTTGCGTATGTTAACTAGGGATGAGAGGGGTATTTATAGGCCTTAAGTAGATTTAAACTTAGAGCCTTAAAATATCTCATCCCCGATTTTTTGGGTGCTAGCGGTACCACCGCCAGTGCTGGTGGTACCATCGTGAGTGCTTTTTGATACTAGGTGGTACCACTGCCCAGTCTAGCGATACCACCACCTAACATAGTCTCAGAGACTGTGCCACGACGGTTCCACCTATTGGGTCACTGTTTGGGCCTTTCACTTAGCTCAATACAATCCCTACATGGGCCCAATTGGCCCCTAATTGGGTTAGCTGAATTCCAATCCCAATTATATGCTAACTACGAATTCTAAAGCATACACTAAGCAAATCTAGTCTAGTTAGTCTAGTTTCTTCCTGTGAGCTTCCGACGATCTTCCGATGAACTTCCGACATTCTCTCGGCAATGTTCCAATGGACTTCGGGCAAGCTCCTGGACTTCACGATGATCTTCTTAGCAAGTTCCGATAAGCTTCTTTGGCAAGCTCTTGGACTTCTCGGTCAATTCCAATAGAACTTCCGATAAACATTCGGACTTCCTACGAACTCTCGAACTCCCAACGAAATCTCATTCTTTAATCCGGGACTTCATTTTTCTTTATGCCTTGATCGCTATTGTAGTTAATCCTGTATAATTAAAACCTACTTCAATCTAGACAATTATTACAAAGCTTGAATCATGTTGTCCGGCATGTCATTGGTTCATCGATGCTTCGTCCGATTCTTCGGCGCATCGTCCTCTCTTGCGGCCTATTGCTCAATCGGCTAGTTGACCTCCATACCTCCGATTTCCTTAGTGTAATTTCTGCTCTTCTTGGCTCGATGCCCAAACCCATGGCCCGAAGCCTTCTGCCAATACGTCGATCGATCCTTTGGCTCGACATCCAATCTTCTAATATGTTTCTGTCCGGCCCAACATGATTCTTCCTGCTTTAATTGTCTCTTCCAGATTGAAGCTTCCTATATCACTCAAAATGCAAATCGAATCATAAACACTATCAATTAGTTTCATCATCAAAATCCGAGATTCAACAATAGATACTACCAATTTAGTTGGAACTCCATTTAGAAGGTAAGGTATGGTTTCTAGGGCGTATCCCCAGAATGATATTGGTAGATCGGTGAAGCTCATCATGAACCACAATATGTCTAACAATGTACGATTCCTCCTTTTAGATATACCATTGAGTTGAGGGGTATAAAGAAATGTCCATTGGGATAGAATCTCATGGTCCTTGAGGAACTGGGTGAACTCTGTACTTAAGTAACTATGGTTTCGCTTGGTTTCATATGAAATAACTCAAAATCATACATTAAAATATTAATCTTCGAAACTTTTAATCTACTAGTGCCTTCATGTGTGGTTTCAAGAATGTGTCAAATATCGAAAGTCATTTGCACAAAGAAACCTGATTGAATTCGTTTTCGTCTAAGGCGTAAAATAAGGTATTCATAGCCTTTGCATTTAAAGAAAACGTCTTCTTCTCCAAATCATTCCAATCATCCATTGGAAGAGAAGACCTTTGAAATCTATTTTTGACCATATTTCATAAATTTAAATAAATAGAAAGCAAGAAAATTCTCATTCGAGTTTTCCAATAGGTGTAGTCCGTCCTTGAAAGTCGAAAAGTGTCATTTCTCTTTGGGTATTAAACGAAATGAGAAAAATGTGGCTCTGATACCAAATATTAGGAACGAGTCAACACTAAAAGGGGGGGGGGGGTGGGGTTTGAATTAGTGCAGTGGTAAAATCACGGATTCAAATCGTTTCGTTTTAATTAAAACCGATTCCGACGAAAATCATTTCATAAAGATCTTAACTTGAAATATATTTATAAATATATTGAAAGTAGTAAGTAAGTAAAGTGGTTTGCAATTAAAGTAAATTGCTCAAGACAAAACGCAAACCAGATTTTTATAGTGGTTCAGTCATCGTGACCTACATCTACTCTGTCAATTCCTCTTCCATCGAGGCCACTGGCATCCACTATTGGTCTTCTTTCAATGGACAAAGACCAACTACCCTTTTATACCCTCTTCTCATTTTCACGGGTTTAGGAGACAACATTTTACAACCCTCTTTTACAAGGTATCCCTCTCACACCTCCCTTAGCTTTGGGAGGAGGAAACTAAACTTTCTAAGGTTTATAACTTTAGAATTACAGAGTTTTGCTCAATATTTCTTACTTATCTATGCAGGAATAGTTGGGATATTTATAGGCCCCAAAATTCAAACCCCTAAAATTTCAAGGTACGAGCGGTATCACCGCCTGCAGCCTGACACTGGGCGGTACTACCGCCCAAATAGTCTTGAAGACTGAGTCTGGGCAGTACCACTGCCCAGACTGACGGTACCATTGCTTGACATAGTCTCAAAGACTGTGCCACAACGGTTTCACTTGTTTGGTCACTATTTGGGCCTTTCTCTTGGCCCAACACAGCCCAAACTTGGCCCAACTATCTCCTAATTGGGTTGGCCCAATTCTAATCCTAATTATATGCTAACTATGAATTTTAAGATATTTAATAAGCTAAACAAAGTTTGTAAGTCTAGGTTTCTTCCGGCGAGCTTCCGATGATCTTCCAGCGAACTTCCGACGATCCCGGTAAGCTTCTGGACTTCACAACGATCTTCTTAGTGAGTTCTAATGAGCTTCTTTGAGAAGCTCCTGGACTTCTCGGTCAATTCCTGTAGAACTTTCGATGAACGTCCGGACTTCCGACGAACTCTCGAACTCCAAACGAAATCGCATTCTTAACTCCAAAACTTCATTTTGCTTTATGCCTTGTTATCATAGTTAATCTTACACATATAAAAACACACTTTGATTTAGACAATTATTACTAAGCATGAATCATGTTGTTCGGCATGTCATTGGTCCATCGACGCTTCTTCCTATTCTTCGGCGCATCGTCCTCTCTTGTTGCCTATTGCCCAATCAGCCAGTTAACCTCCGCAACCCCGATATCCTTGGGGCAATATCCATTCTTCTTGGCCCGATGCTCGAAACCATGGCCCGAAGCCTTTTGTCGATACGTCGACCGATCTTTCAGTGTGACATCCAATCTTCTGGCATGTTTTTTCTCCGGCCCAACATGATTCTTCTTGCTTTAATTGTCTCTCCGTGATCGAAGCATCTTGCATCACTCAAAACATAGATCAAATCATAAACACTTATCAATTAATTTTATCATCAAAATACGAGATTCAACAACTTTTTTGGTCCAAGATGCTATACATCAAGTTTAAATCTTGGTCCAAGATGCTTTTGCTAAGTTTAACTCTTATAGTTATCCCTATTGGTGAGTGATAATTGATCACGGCTTTGCATGTGAGGTATAGCATTAGATGATTCCAATTATCATGATTAGAGTCACAACTTGATGTGATGAGATACTTGAATTATTGAGCTTAAGTCATATCCAAAATGTTTAAGGCTAAGTTATTTTGAGTCTAAGCTAATGGTTCAAAATACTTAATTTCAAGTTAACAATCTTATATGTATTATACTTTTATAAGTTAATTTGACTCTTTTGTCCAATCGTGACAAAGGACTAACATATGGTGTTAGAGAAAAAAAAATGTACCTTTTTAACCGCAGCCGATCTATCACTTCAGATTATTTTAATGCAAGAAGTGACTTGAGCTACATCCTCGCAACTTGTTGCACGCAGATGCAAAAAGCAGAGCTTGACTTCAAGGCATGCAGTTGATTGTCCTCACACAAATATTCTTCCACCCTTCTTCGCACGGCACTTTTAGCCACCTTACGATTTGTCGGTTTACGTTAAAAATATTACACCATCTCAAATTTAAATTTAACTCGAGTTTTACTTCAAGTTTCAACCAATTTAAGTCAGGCACAGGCTTGCAATCTCGATGAGTCGAGTTGGCTTGATCAATGGAGTTATCAACCTGAGGTTCTGCACTAGTTTATACCAAAAAAATGCTAATTGGAGAACAACGCCATTGTGATAGAGTTCCGGCAATACTGGAAATGAGATGTTAAACTTTTATTACTACTGATTGACTTCACACAGACTTATGAATTAATGAGTTGCAATTATCTGGGTTCATGTTCATCCGACCCACGAAGTTTCTCCTTGATTGGCGCGTGCAGTGGTTGCTGTCACTGCCACTTTCAATTGCATTCCACCACCGCGTTCTTCTTGTATTGTGCTTTGTCTTATTAGGCTACTTTGGCGTGCAGTCTACTGCAGAACTTTGTAGTTTACCTCCTCCTACATCGATCTCTCGCATATATGATCAGTAGAAGGCTATACCGTTTTTCCCACCTTGCTCTCGACGCCATGTGTGGTGTTTCTGGCTGCTTAATCTTTCTTATCCTCCTTCTTGGCTTTTCTTCTATGGCCTGTGGCAGGTGCGTCCACCGATCCAAGGCTGGATACTTCTCTTCTCTTTCTGCTCTTTCTGGTATGTTGTATCCCTGTACAATTGTTGTACTTCTTAATTAGACCTTCAGTGTGAGCTCGATCAAATGATTTCTCCTGTGTTTAGCTGGGACTTGTGGATATGGTTCCATGACTTTGGGACTCAGTGGAGGCTATGTCGCTGCTGCAAGCTCCGCTCTTCTCAGAGGTGGCGTTGCCTGTGGAGCATGCTTCCAGGTTAGCTTCAGATACGGAAACTTCTCTCTCTCTCTCTCTCTCTCAGGTATGTGAGCTTCTTGTAATTAAGCAGGTGAGGTGTAGGAACACGAGGATCTGTAGAGGAGGAGGGGTCAAAGTGATCCTCACGGACCTTAACGAGAGCAATGACACCGATTTGGTGCTAAGCAGACCGGCTTTTGTGGCCATGGCACGGCACTCGGCGGTCGGAGAGCTGGAGAAACTTGGCACTGTGGATGTGGAATACAAGAGGTACTAAATGGATGTAAGAGTTGGGCATTAGACACACATTGTTTATTGTAACACTTCCTGTGAGCAGGATTCCATGCGAACACACGAAGAACTTATCTATCAAAGTGGAAGAGAAGAGCCGAAGTCCCAATGTTTTGGCCATCAAGTTCCTGTACCAGGGAGGTCAAACTAACATAGGAGCAGTGGATGTTGCACAGGTTGGCCTCTCTCTCTCTCTCTCTCGCTCCCTGTTGAAGTTTGAGCAGAATGCCACCATATCTTACAGTACTGACGCGAATGCTTGGGTTAACAGGAGGGTTCGTCCGATTGGAGATTCATGAGCCGGGTCTTCGGCCCGGTCTGGAGCACGAGCCGGGCGCCTCCCGGACCGCTACAGCTCAGGATGGTGGTGACAGGCGGCTACGGCGGGAAGTGGGTTTATGCTCAGAGTGAGGCTCTGCCGGTCGACTGGAGAACCGGTTCGGTCTACGACTTGGGCGTGCAGATCACTGACATTGCTCGAGGGGTCGCAGCAAAAGACTGCAAGTGATGGATCCTGTCCTTGTTTTAGAAGATCTAAAACACTCAGCTAAACCAGTTGTAATCTTTGTTCATTCATGTATCCAATTCAGTGGGGGAACAAGAGAGCTTTTGGTGTTCTATAGCCTGCCGCAATGATGGGGATCTCTCACCAACAAGAAGACAAATGTGGATGCGATCTGCGTGTGGATTCCTAGTTTCCGGCCGCGTTTGTTCGTCTGCTGGATTCGTTGTCGGATAGCTTGATCAGACAACAGAGATGCCGAGGTTGTGGATTCTCCTAGTACATGTTGACATGTCAAGTGGTTAAGAAAACATATAGGAATAACCACATATAAGAATATTGGATCCACCAGCAGCAAGTCAACAGTTTAGCAGACATCTTGGGGACCAAGCCTTGAAATATGAACTCCTGCATCTACAATATTGTTATTTACATATTTTAAATAAATAATAATAAAATATTAAATTTTCAAAATTTCTTGAAAATAATTTTCAAAAGCCTAAATGACCAATATTTGAATTTATATCATTTAAGGATTCAAATCAGTAAAAAAATATTCATTTCAAATGCTTATATATAAAAAGAAACATTTAGGACCTTACAAGTCATGTCCTAGGATTTTTTAAAAAGTTTATTTTTTTTTTAAGAAAATAAGAGATCAATGTAACTATTTTTTAATTAGAGTTACACTATTTATGAATACAATCCCAAAAATTATATAACCACATTCAAAAGTAATATAACTCAAGATCTAAAATTTTCTTTAAAACGTCACAAATTCATTACGGATAATATTCAAGTGATTTTTGGTGCAAATTGGTTCTAAATTCACTTAAAATTAGGTAAAAATTAAAAATAAGAAATTCAACTTTTTAAGGGATAAGTTAACTGAAAATAAGACTTTTAAATCATAGATAATTGGAAATTAATTATTTAGGGCTTCATCAGATATTTACAAGATATCATGAAAATTTGAGCATAAAACAATACAATTTCAATATAAATTGGTCAAAATTAAAAATAGATTCGCCCAAAAATAGAAAAGTGATTTTTTAGTGTTTGTCTATGAATTTTCAAAGGTTCATAAAAATTTTGATATTTTTGGATGAAAAATTAAGTTAAATTGTTTTTTAATAGGGTTATACTATTTTTGAATAATACTAGTAAACAATGTAACCCCATTAAAAAATAGTGTAACATAAAGTTCAAATTTATTTTAAAACTTTGTAAAATAATTTTTGATAATATTAAACTATTTTTGACCCAAATTTGTTTTAGATTCGCTTTAAATGGGTCAAAAATAAAAATATAAAATTTAGTATTTTTAAAGGCTAAATTAACTGAAAAGAAGACTTTTGATGAAGAAAAAGTAATCATTTAGGTTTTCATCAGATATTTTCAAGGTTCTATAAAAATTTTGATAAATAAGATATAATTTCAGCTTAAATTAGCCAAAAATCAGAAAATAGAAATTTTAGCTTTTAATATTAAAGCAACTGAAAATTGGTCATTTAATAATCCAAATATAGAAAAAGTGATCATTTAGGGCTTGATAAGATATTTTTAATATTCATGAATAACTTGATAGAAAAATATAATTTCAACTTGAACTTTCCAAAAATAAAAAATAAAAAAAGCTTTTAAGGTTAAATTAACTGAAAATAGATCCCTTAATGGCCCAAGTATAAAAAATATATATCATTCAGGAATCCCCTATGCATTTCCAAGGTTAATAAAAATTTTAATATTTTTAGATAAAAAATTTCGATTACATTGTTTGTTTTGAAGAGTTATATTGTTTTAAAAAATCAAAAAATAATGTAATCTTTTTAAAAAATAACTCAGCATTTAGTTATTTTTTCTAAAACTTCATAAAGTTATCTCTGATAATATTCAAGTAATTTTTGACTCAAATTATTTCTACATTAACTTTAAATTAATCAAAAATAAAAATATATAATTTTTAAGGACTAAATTAACTAAAAATAGGACTTTTATAAGCCCAAAAATAGAAACAATAACAATTTAGGTTTCATTAGATGTTTTCAAGGTTTCATAAAAATTTTGATTAAAAAAAATTATAATTTCAACTTAAATAGATAAAAATTAAAAGAAAATCATAAAATTTCAGCCATAGATAAAAGAATATTGGATCTATCAGCAGTAGGTCAACAGCTAAGCCTTGAAATATGAAGTCCTGCATCAAAAATGTTCAATGATCAGAAAGTACTAGTTAATAACATTTTATGTTGAAGATCAATGCATAACCTGAGTTTATTGAAGAAAATATTCAATAGTGATAATCCATTCTCATTATAAATAAACAAGTAGCTATTAGAGTTGCATGTCCTATTCAGGTACAGCAATACCTGATATTTCAAATGCCAATCCAATCAAACATCTACATTTTGTTTTTTTTTCTATTTCTTCTTTTTTGCCTTTTTTTATGAGCATGTTAATCTATCATCTTGAACTTTAAGAAAACAGCAATAATAGATAGCACCATAAGTCTTTGTAATCCATGAGAAAGATGGAAAGTATGTGTTCTCTTTTTCATGCCTTGGGTGCTTAAACAACAACTTTGTAGAAGGCTAGCTTTGGATCTACCAGCAGATTAATTAATAATTAAGCAGACAACATAGAGACAAGCATCGAACTAACGTATATAAATGTTTAATCACCAGAAGAATACCAACCGATAGCATACACTTGGATGAAGATTTGTATCAGACTCCAAACCAGTCATGTGGAACTAAGAAGGGCGACCTGTCTGCCGAACTGCTACATGTCTTCCTTCCACTAACTTAAGTAGTCATCACATCGATGACCTGGTTAACCTTGAATCCAGTTGTCTCCTTGTATGTGTTGTGATCCATATATAAGGAGGTAGTGCAGCAGGACCAGAACAATTCTATCAGCATCCTCGTCCAATCCACTGAATTTGAGAAGAGCATAGCCGAAGAGAAGGCAACAATGGCCAGTTCTACTACAGCAGCAGAGACTTCCTTTCATGTTCGTTCAGTCAGTCTGCCATCCCAAGTTCAACCAACAACGCTATGGATCATAGGAGAGCTGCAAAAACTCAATACTTTTGTAGAATCATCAGTTTCGACAGTGCCCTCCATGACAAGGGAGATGATTTCCAATGGATTGAGGCAGCTTGCTAATATGCATGATGGAATTGAGGATCTTCTTCGCCTTCCAAGCATCCAACAAGGCCTATTCTACTCTGACCAGAGGAAATGGTTGGAGGAGGATGTGGAGGGATTAATGAGGTTACTGGACCTCAGTGGTACCATGAAGGATGAAACCACCACATTGAAAGAGTATGTTCATGATCTTCGGTTTGCACTTGGAAGAAGAGGCGACAACTCTACTGGACAAAGGGTGCAGGATTACGTTCGCTCGCGGAAGGAGATACAGAAGATCATTAAGAAAAGCTATAAAGATTTGAAGCAAATGGATGGCAGATGTCAACCAGCCTCTCTGATCGCAAGACCTGAACCTCTCGGTGGTCTTAAATGTGTTGAATGAGGCAAGAGAGATTACTATATCTCTTCTTTGCTCAATTTTGTCTTTGATGTTCTTGCCAAAGTCAAAAACTAGCAGGTGGTATTTTGCCTCAAAGACCATGAGAGTGGCATGCTAGGAGGATTTATGTGAAATGTGGGATGTAGATGTCTCACTGCGTGCAGCTCTTAAAGATGCAGATGCTGAGAAGATAATGATGGTGCAGAATCAGCTAAAGACAATTGAGATCAGTTTTGGAGATGTTGAGAATGGTTTAGGATGCTTGTTTCGGAGACTAATCCAAAACCGGGTATCACTTCTTAACATTCTCAGCCCCTTGATGCTCATCAATCACTCTGCACCTCATACACCTCATTGGCATCCGCATTTCAAAGGATAAGCTAATGAGTTCCAATTTTGCTTGTTGTATGTGTGATGTAAAATTGTACAAAAGAAACACAGGTTTAAATGGAAATGGAATACTCAAACGTCGAAGTTTTACTTGGCCTTCATTTGTTGGACCTTTTACTGCCCTGAGATATCATCTTTCAATTTGTTGTTTATTATCCACTAAGTTGGTTTCTGTCTATTTAAAGAACTTAGACTGAGTATATAGAAAAGATCAAGAAAAGGTGTTCTTGAATACCTTACCCTAAAAAGGTAGGAGTAGATCAAAACAAGTAATTATAGTGTTGTATTGTGTGGATGCTCTCCTTTCATCTTTCTTTCCTTATTTGCCTTTCTCTTTGGAGAAGGAACTTGGAATCCATGACTACCAGAAAACAGAGGATTTTATTAGGACCTAGTAAATAAGAATTGTATGGTTGCTTTCTTTATTGATAAATGTACTTGTACGAGATAAAAATACTTTTGGAGATCATATAAACTGCACAATTCTAATTAGTTACTAGAATTTACTTCTACGGTATATATTTGATGCTAACCACAAGCCATATTATAAATTACTGTTAGATGTTTTATTAGATGTTTTATTCTGAAAAGTCTCATCTTCCTGGCCTACCAAATTCACCATTTACTTTTTGCCTATATCAAACAGTTATGGTAATTGTAAAGATCACAGAAAAAAAAAAAGAGTGAACTTTGTGTGCCCAAAGGTCAGAAAATAACTCTTATTCATGCTTAAAACATGGTTAATTGTGGTGTGTGCTACTGTGTTACTAGCTCACTTTTGGACATGAAAAACTCTTACAACTTCAAAAAATTGTGGCATTGAGAATCTCTAAGAAAAGCAGCCATCTTACAACTACTTTAATTGTATGCTAAATGACAAAGAAGGGCAATCAAATTGTTTCTCATGTGGGCTACCTAGCTGTTAAAGATTCTGGCTGTCAGTTCAAGCATAACATGAACTGAGCACTCTGAAGCAATAATTTCAATTGATTCTTAAACCCTAGTAAATCTGGCATTTGCTTGTCTGAACTGTAAACTAGCTAGATAAAATTATCAGATAACAGATGCAGGTAAAAGATTTAATTGGATCCACTAGAAAGAATTAATCATATATTTTCTGCTTTGAGATATAATGGACAAATTTGCACATGAATAATAAATATTACTCTATGTGCTAAACTATCACAAAAAAGTATATATTCAAAAAGTACACTTCAAAAGATTATATTATAACCGGGACAATAATGATAAGTAGCAAGTTCGCAAAATACTACAAAAACAAAAAACACATCAACCTTACTTGGTTAAGAAACAACGGATGAGCTCTATGCAGGATTATAAGGTTGTGTTCTTGAATAAGATGCAGCTACAGGCAGAGAGGGCTGATGGTTGACAGTATCTTCATGTCCATGACCTGATAGAATACTAGGAACTAAATCAGCATAACTATTGCAGGTCTGCAACCTTTGAATTTCAGAAGGAACATCTGGTGCTATGATTTGGAAAGCTTACCATATCTAGTCTCAAAATATTGATTGACAAAGGTGTACAAGATTCTCCATGTTTCCTGATCTTCTGAACAGATGCTTACTCTAAAAAAATAACAAACACAGAAAGCATGTTCCAAACGAGTTCACATATATTTAAAGCTCTGATGCTCAAGAAAAACAAAGAGACTACTGCTGAAACAACAAAAACACCAAGGGTGTGCATGGACATGACAACAAGGACCAAGTAGGTATCTGAATTATTGATAATTGTAATCTTTGAGAAAGAACCTATGTGCTTTCTTTTTCATGCCTTTGGTACATAAGCAAGTCCTTTGTCAGACTAGTTGTAAAGCCAGCTTTAGATCTACCAGCAGTTTAATAATTTAGCAGACAACTTGGGACAAGCATCAAAATAAGGCACCTGTGATCGTAAATGTTTAATGACCAAAAGGATATTAAACTATATGATGCACTTGCATAAAAACTTTGGCTTAAAAAATTATAACTGATTTAAATCAGTCAAAAATAAAGAAGAAAAAGATTTCAGCGCTTAAGGTTGAATTAACTAAAATTAGATCCTTTAATGATGCAAAAAAATTAAAAAAAAAACATTTAGGAGTCTCCTAGGCATTTTCAAGATTTAATAAAAAATTTAGTGTTCTTGGATAAAAGATTCAGCTAAATTATTTGTTTTGAATAGAGTTAAACTGTTTCAAAAATAAAAAATATATAATTTTATTAAAAAATAGTGTAACTCAAGATCTATTTTTCTTTTTCAAAAGTTCATAAAATTATCACTGATAATATTGAAAAAAAATTTGACCAAAATTGGTTCTACATTCACTATAAATTAACCAAAAATAAAAAAAGAAAAATTCAGTTTTTCAAGGGCTAACTTAACTGAAAATAAAACTTTTAATAACACAAATAAAAAAAATGTCATATAGGCTTCATTAGATGTTTTCAACATTTCATAAAAAAATAGATCCAAAAAATATATAATTTCAGCTTAAATTGATAAAAATAGCGAATAAGAAAATATCAACGGTAGTTGATGAATATTGGATCTACCAGCAACAATTAACAGCTAAGATTTGAAATATGTAGGTCCTCCATAATAAATGTCCAATGATCAGAAAGTACTAGTTAATGACATATTTACTGTTCAAGATCAAAGCATAACCTGAGTTTATTGAAAAAAATATTCGATAGTGATAATCCATTCTCATTGTAGACAAACAAGTAGCTATTAGATCTGCATGTCCTATTCGGGTACAGCAACACCTGATATTTCAAAGACCAATCCAATCAAACATCCACAACTTTGTTTTTGGTTTCTTCTTCTCTTTGCCATTTTTTTTTATCACCATATCAATCTATCATCTTGAGCTTTAAGAAAACAGCAATAATAGAAAGCACCATAACTCTTTGTAATCCATGAGAAAGATGGAATCTGTGTTCTCTTTTTCATGACCTCGTGCTTCAGCAAAAACCTTGTAAAAGGTAGCTTCGGATCTACCAGCAGGTTAATAATTAAGAAGACAACTTAGAGACAAGTATCAAACTAATGTACATAAATGCTTAATGATAAGAAGAATACCAACCAATAGCATACATTTGGATGAAGATTTGTCAGACTCGAAACCAATCATGTGGAATATAGAAGAGCGACCTGTCTGCTGAACTGTTACTTGTCTTCCACTGCAAACCAAGACTTAAGTTGTCATCACAAGAATGACCTGGTTTACCATGAATCCAGGTGTCTCCTTGTATGTGTTGTGATCCATATACAAGGAGGTAGAGCAGCAGGACCAGAACAAGTCTATCATTCTTCTTGTCCAATCCATTGAATTTGAGAAGAGCTTAGCAGAAGAGAAGACAACAATGGCTAGTTCTACTGCAGCAGCAGAGACTTCCTTGCATGTTCGTTCAGTCAGCCTGCCATCCCAAGCTCATCCAACTACACTCTAGGTCATCGAAGAGCTGCAAAAACTCAAGACGTGTGAAGAATCATCAGTTTCGACATTCCCCTCCTTGACAAGGGAGATGATTTGCAGTGGATTGAGGCAGCTTGATAACATGTATGATGGCATTGAGGATCTTCTTAGCCTTCAAAGCATCCAGCAAGGCCTATTCAGATTTGACCAGTGGAAATCATTGGAGGAAGATGTGGATGGATTAATGAGGTTATTGGACCTCTGTGGTACCATGAAAGATGCAGCCACCACATTGAAATAGCATGTTCAAGATCTTCGGTTTGCGCTTGGAAGAAGAGGTGACAACTCTACTGGACAAAGGGTGCAGGATTATGTTCTCTCAAGGAAGGAGACATAGAAGATCAATGAAGCAAATGGATGGCAAATGTCAACCAGCCTCTCTGATCTCTGAAGACCCTGATCTCTCGGTGGTCTTAAATGTGTTGAATGAGGCAAGAGAGGTTACTAGATCTCTTCTTTGCTCAATATTGCCTTTGATGTTCTTGCCAAAGGCAAAAGCTAGCTGGTGGTCTTTTGCCTTGAAGGGCATGAGAGCGACATGCAAGGAGGATTTATATGAAATGAGGAATGTATATGCCTCATTGCGTGCAGCTCTTACAGATGCAGATGCTGAGAAGGTATTGATGGTGCAGAATCAGCTAATTTTGGAGCTGTTGAGAATGGTTTAGGATGCTTGTTTCGAAGACTAATCCAAAACAGGGTATCACTTCTTAACATTCTCAGCCCCAAGTTGTTCATCAGTCACTCTGCACCTCAAACACCTCATCGGCATCCGCATTTTAAGGATCAGCTAATGAGTTCCAATTTTGCTGCTTGCATCTGAGATGTAAAAATGTACAAACGAAACACAGGTTGAAATGGAAATTGAATGCTCGAACATCAAAGTTTTACTTGACCTTCGCTTGTTGTACCATTTGCTGCCCTGAGATATCTCATCTTTCAATTCGGTGCTTATCATCCACTAAGTTGGATTCTGTCAATTCAAAGTCAAACTTAGTATATAGAAAAGATCAAGAAATGGAGTTCTCGTATTTTATTGATCCTAATGAAGATCAACAAAAACACCAAGGATAGGATGCATGGACGTGACAACAAAGACTGATAATAGTTAAGATCTCGCCAACTACGTAAGGAAATATCATAAATCTGTTGAGGAAAATCCTAAAAATCTTGTTCTGTTGAATCTCCCTCTCTAACATATAATATAAATAGGGAGTATTGTTTCAAACTCAAAGAATTTCTCCTTGTAATCTCAAAGCACTCTATGCTTTCGCACTCAGCCTCGACAGAGGAATCCCGCTGCTGTGCTCTGTTCTCGCCAGCGTCGTTTGAAGCTCTTGAAGGTGCTCGACCTCAGCAGCCTCAGAAGCTCACCCTCGGCTGCCCCGTCCTCGACCGGCTCCTCCGTGGCGGCCTCCCCATCGGTTCCGTCACCGAGATCACCGGCGAGAGTGCCGCCAGCAAGACCCAGCTCTGCCTCCGGCTCCTCGCAGCCATCCTCCCGCGGCGGCCTCTCCGCCGCCTCTTTCTTCATCCACTCCGAGTTCCCGTTCCCGATTCCACCGTGGGCGGTGCCTCACGGTGGCCATCGGCTGCGGGATCCGGGAGCGTGCCAACGCGGAGGACGATCTCCGCCTTTACCTCGCAGAGATCTCTCTCCCTACGCTGTAAGACCCGACTGATCTTTGCTACGGCCACGACAGATTCTGCAAGGGCATAGGGTTTCTTCTCCTCCTCAAGCGCTGCTTCTCCTCCGGCACGCAACAAATCTAGTTAATCCGGCGACATCAACAAATCTAGTCAAATCTAATCACCGTACCCCTTCTCAGTCCTTCAGCAAGCAGCGTTCCCTTATTTTAAACTGCTGCTCCTCTGCCGAGGGCTCATGTTCGTTAGACTTCGGCCATCAAAACTTTGATTGCGATCTACATTTATTGCAACCTGCGCTGTCAATTGTTATAATATGTTCTCATCATCTATAATGCTTCAATTATTTTCCATAAAAAATCATAATATATTTTCTTCAACAAACTATATTTCCATCTATACTATAAAGCTCATCCCTTTCAAATTATTCAAAGGTGATAACTATACATTCTCGCATACTCAATTTTCTAATCTTCTATTTGGTTACGATCTAATCCCAGAAACACCTAGCCTAGTATCAAAATATTAAAATTATCATTGATAACTTGGTCCTGATAGATTGAAAAAGTCATTATCCACTTAATGGCCTAAGAGAAGAGTATAAAGAACTAACAACAACGATACGGGCACGCGACTCACCGATATCATTTGAAGAACTTTATAACAAGTTGATTGACTATGAGATATATCTCAAGCGTGAAAACAAATTGACGGGTTCATCCATCACAACTTAAGTCAATCAAAAATCACAAAAGAAGGGAAACCGGTATGATAAAACCATCAACAAAGGTTTGGCCAGTATGCCTCCTGAATTTATGGGCTCTAACCAAACCTCCCCCATCCACCTCATCAGCATCAAGGCGGCTACTATAATTATCCTCAGTCCTAGCATCCTGATCATACAAATCAACTAAGAGTTGTCTACCAACTGTGTGACAAAGTTGGCCACTTTGTAAAGGTTTGTAGAACTCGACCTCGACTTCTTCCTCCATCACATTGGCCTCATGCAAATCTTACAACTACGCTGACTACTAACAACCAAAATTGGATTGTGGACTATGGCATCTCTAACATTACCTCTGATCTACAAAACTTGTCTGTTCACAACAATTATGGCGGAAATGAAGGCATCATCATCGGTGACGGTAACATCGTCGGTGTCGGTAACATCATCGATGATGGTAACGGACTCCTCATTACACATACTGGTTGCTCAATTCACACAGCACAACCTTTACATTCGATGATGTTTTGTATGCAACCCACATCAAATGAAATCTCATTTCTGTTTCTTAGTTTTGTAAAAAAAAAAATACATCAATTGAATTCTTTCCTAACTTTTTCCTTGTCAAGGACTTGAGCATGTGGGTATCGTTGGTCCAAGGCCAGAGTAAGGACAACATTTACGAGTGGTCGTCAGTTCCACAAATCACCCAGCCTACTGCCTACTCTTCCATCACAACAACCTTTATTCAGCAAAAAATACTTTTACGTTATTCTCTTCCTACGTTTAAAACCAATAACATTATAACTAATTATGATGCTTGTTTAAGTAATAAAAGTCATAGACTCCCCTTTGAAGTATCCTCCACATCTTGCTTTAAATCCTTTGAGGTTGTTTACATTGTTGTTTGGGGCCTTGCTCCAATCACTTCTTGTGAGTTCAGATTTTATGTTATTTTCGTAGACTATTTCACAAAAAACATATGGTTATACCCTCTTCACCATAAATCTGATGTTTCAATAATCTTTACCAACTTTCGAAGATTGATCGAGAACTTTGTCTAAAATTAAAATTGTTTACTCTGATGGTGGCGGTGAATATCAAGCACTCACATCCTACCTCTCTGCTTGTGGTATACAACACCTCATGTCACCCCCACATACTCCAACGCCAACATCGATATATAGTTGAAACTAGTCTCACACTCCTACATTAAGCCTCTATGCCAACAACTTTTTGGACCGCAGTATTTTAAGCTACCGTCTACCTTATTAATCGTATGCTCACTCCAGTCCTCGAATACGAGTCGCTATTTGAAAAACTATTTCACAAATCCCCAAACCTTCAAAAACTTAAAGTGTTAGATGTTTATGTTATCCTTGGCTCCGTCCCTATGCCTCACATAAGATAACATCAAAATCTAAGCCTTGCGTTTTTATTGGATACTCTCTTGAACATAATGTCTTTCAATGCTATGATCCTCAATCTCAAAAAGTCTTTACGTCTCGTCATGTTATTTTTATAGAAACCACCTTTCCGTTTCAAAACCCTAAGTCTCCTGCTATGCGACCTACTCCATCATACATACATCACTGGAGTACGCCATCAATCCCATCAACCGAGTCTCCCATAGTACCATCCAGTCCTTCTGCTCCGAATCCACACTCTCTCCTTCTCCTAGTTCAATAGCTCCTCACCCTCTCTATTGGGCCTCTCCTTTCTTCACAAGTTTCCCCTACGACTGAAGGCATGCCCTCAGAAACACAATAACTACCTTTATCCTCTCGTGGGACTAATGACACTAAAGTCCCTTGGCCATCCTAACCCGTGTTAGTGCCTCTCCACCGCCCATACCTACAACACATCCTATAGCCCCTGGACATCCAATGACAACATACTCGAAAAGTAGTGTCTTTAAACCACGACAAGTCCTTGACCTACATACCATCACAACATCCTCGTCAAAGATCACTGAACCTACCACAATCACTCAAGCCCAAAAATCTCCATACTGCTGTAAAGCCATGTGTGAAGAATATGATGCCCTCCTCCATAATTCTACATAGACCCTTGTACCCTCTCATCTCACACAAAACATCATCGAGTGTAAGTGGGTTTTTCAAATTAAGCGGAACCCAGATTGATCGGTTGCCAGATATAAAGCGTATCTAGTGGCCAAAGGGTTTCATCAACATCCTAGTGTTGACTTCATAGAGACATTTAGTCCCATTGTTAAACCCATAATAATCCAACTTATTCTGAGTTTGGCCATCTCACAAGACCAGCATTTACAACAACTCGATGTCAACAATGCATTTTTACAAGGGACCTTAACTGACGATGTCTTCATGCAGCAACCTCCTGGCTTCATCCACCCTCAGTATCCAAAGCATGTTTGTAAACTACAAAAGCTATTTGTGGACTTCGTCAAGCTCCAAGAGCTTAGTACACTGAACTTGGCTCGTTTCTGGCAACAATTAGCTTCCTCAACTCCAAGTATGATACCTCCCTATTTCTCCATCACCAAAGTGGTACTATAATATATCTTTTGGTATATGTAGATGATATTATTGTCATAAGCAACAATCCTCTAGAAATCAAGGCATTTCTTAAGTATTTAGTAGATCGATTCTCCTTTAAAGATCTCAAAACAATGAGCTATTTTTTTGGAATGGAAGCAACATACATGACTCTTCCTATCACAACACAAGTATACTCAAGATCTATTATCTAAAACGAACATGCAAGATGCAAACGCAGTTACAACACCTTTGTCTACTAGCGAGTCGCTCAAACTATATGATGGAAGCCTTGGACCCAACTCAATATCGACAAGTCCTTAGCTCCTTACAATACTTATCTCTCATCTATCCCGATATCTCATTTGCGGTCAACAAATTATCTCAATTCATGCATCGACCATCTATTATGCATTGGCCTATAATCAAACGAATCTTGCGATATCTTTACGGGACCCTCAATCATGGTCTTTTTTTTCGCAAACACTCCCTTATTCATCTCCATATCTTCACTTGGCATCAACATCACCTCCACTCCTATAATATATTGTGACAATGTTAGAGCCACTTACCTATGTACCAATCCAGTATTACACTCACGTATAAATACATTGCCATCGACTTTCACTTCGTGCGAGAACAAGTTATCAAACATCAGCTATGTGTTTCTCACGTACATACGGCTGATCAACTAGCAGACTTACTCATGAAGCCTCTCACCTGCAAATCATTTTCATTATATCGGTCCAAGATCGGCATCCTTGACAGGAGCACCGTCTTACGGGGGCATGATAACAGCCAAGATCTTCCTTGATAACAACCTTTACAATAGCCAAGATCTCGCCAATTATATGAGGAAATATCATAAATCTGTTGAGGAAAATTCTCCTCTCTAGAGAAAAATGCTCCTCTCTAACATGTATAAATAGGGAGGGAGTATCATTTGAAACTCAATGAATTTCTCTTTGTACTTTATTTCTATCAGTAAGTATTTATCGATGATTGTAATCTATGAGAACTTGGGACAAGCATCAAACTAAGGGACCTGTGATCATAAATGTTTAACGACCAAAAGCATAATAAATCATATGATGCACTTGCATGAAGATCTGCATCAGACGTCAAACTTACAATATGGAATCTAACAAGGACCTGCCTGCTGAAGTCCTACATGTCTTCCACTGCAAACCAAGACTCAAGTTGTCATCACACGGATGACCTGGTTTACAATGATTCCAGGTGTTTCCTTGTATGTGCTTTGATCTATATGTGATGAGGTAGAGCAGCAGGACCAGAACAAGTCTATTAGCATCCTCATCCAATCCGTTGAATTTGAGAAGAGCTTAGCAGAAAAGAAGACAACAATGGCTAATTCAGCTGCAGCAATAGAGAATCCCTTTCACGTTAGTTCAGCCAGGCTGCCATCCCTAGTTCATCCAACTACACTCTGGGTCGTAGAAGAGCTGCAAAAACTAAAGACCTATGTAGAATCATCCGTTTCGATAATGCCCTCCATGACGAGGGAGATGATTTGCAATGGCTTGAGGCAGCTTGCTAATATGTATGATGGATCTTCACCTTCCAAGCATCCAACAAGGCCTATTCATAGTGCTATCAGGAAAGATGCAGCAACTGCTAAGAATTGATTCATAGGTACTTATCTAAGTAGTTGTCATATTTTAGGTAGTTATAATCATGTTCTATCTAAATAACCAATCTAAATGTTATGGTGGTAATTCCTATACCTAACTTAATCATGAGTGACATAATGGGATGAGATAGTTACCACGAAGTCCTATAAATAATACCATAGTTCATGAAGCAATGTAGTGTGCACTTAGGAATATCTTATAAGGGTTCTTAATTTCACCTCTTGTTTAATACTATTTTGATTTTCTTCATTAAAAACATTCTCTTTTAATTATATTGTAATATTCTGTTTTTACCATTTTCTTGCTCCTTCATCACCAACATTTGTGGTATTAGAGCTAGGTTTTAATCTAAAAGCATTATGACTTTTAATAGCAATTCTGTCTCAACCCCTTATTCTCATCTTTTCGAGTAAATGCTATGAATTTAGAGTATCAAAATAAAAACTTTATTCAAGTCTCAGGATCTTTGGGACTTATTAGAGAATGGATATATAGATCTAGATAAAAAATTATACTGGGAGAGAATAGAAAGAAGAACTTAAAGGCATTATTCTTCATTTCACAAGCTGTACATGAGACAATCTTTTCAAAGATTACAGTAGCTACAACTTGAATGTGAGCTTAGTTGATACTTCAAAATAAATTTCAAGGCTCATCGAGGATAATTATAGTAAAATTTTAAACATTTCATCCTGAGTTTAAAATTTTATTTATAAAAAATAATGAGTCAATATAAGATTTTATTTCTTGAGTGACTAAACTTATTAGTCAAATGAAATATTATGATGAACATTTTCATAATCATATAATTACTATAAAAGTTTTAAGAAGTTTAATTCTAAAATTTGATTATGTTGTTGTCGCAATTAAGGAGTCAAAAGATTTATCTGCCCTTTCATTTGATGAACTTATGGGTTCCTTGCAAGCACATAAAGCAAGGTTGATTGAATAAGTTACTTGAGAAAAATAAAGAAAAAATATTTCAGGTTAAGATAGAGTCTTCTACTTCAAAAGAAGAGATAAAAAAAATTAACAAGAAGATGACATGGCAGAGGAGGATTTTGTGGTAGAGAAAATGGAAGATGAAGAGGATACTTTGATGAGCATGATGAACAAAAGCAATCAAATTATGTTAAAAATATATAATAGTATAATTCAATATCATTATTATAAAAAGTTTGGTAACATAAAGGTAGATTGCTGGAAAAAAGAAAAGCAAGCAAGTAAGCTATACTAACGAAAATGAAGAAAGTAGTAGGTTTTTTATAATTTATTCATAAGTTAATGATATTTAGTTTTTGGATAGTGCATGTTCTAATCATATGTTAGATATAAGATCAATATCTCCAGATATTAATGAAACTCACAAGTTGAAAGTTAGGCTCGGAGATAATTGGCAAATCTAAGTGGAAGAAAAAGGAACAATTGAGATAAAAACAAGTCAGGGAAGGTAAAACACATCGATAGTATTTTTTTATTCTTAATTTATCATATAACTTATTAAGTATCATACAATTGATAAATAATAGATATTTAGTTATATTTGATGATGATTCATACACTATTAAAACTAAAAAATCTGGTTTGGTTATAGTAAATATTTGCATGGCACAAAATAAGATGTTTCCACTTGATATCTCAAATATTGAAAAGTATGATCTTATTATAATATCAAAGAATGAGTAAGTTATGACATTTAAGATATAGACATCTTAGCATTAATGGTTTAAGGTTGTTAAATAAATAATAATATTTTTTGGATTATTCAAAATTAATATACTTGATATATGTGAAAGATGCATTTATGGCAAATAAGGAACCTATTTCGTATTGGAAAAGCATGGAGAGCAACTAATTATCTTAAATTAATTCATGCTAACTTACATAGAACTATGAATACAAAATCATTTAGTGAAAGTCAATATTTTTTATTATTTACTAATAATTATAGCCACATGAGTTAGGTATATTTTCTATAATTGAAATCTGAAATATTTGATATTTTTTTAAAATTCAATACACTTGTAGAAAGGCAAAGTGATATATGCATATGTTGAGAATTAATTCATAGTAGTTATCTAGGTAGTTACCATATTCTAGGTAGTTATAAGCATATTTCAAGAAGTGACCCATGATCTAGAAGGTATAGGGTAGTCCATATAACTATCTCAATCATGGGTGACATGGTGGAGTGAGGTAGTTACCACTAGGTCCTATAAATAGGACCATAGTTCATGAAGCAAGAGAGAAGCATAATACACTTGGGAATATATTGTAAGTATTCTATGTCAATCTTCTTATTTTAAATACTACATCGATTTTCTTGATCGAAGGATTCCTTTTACTTGTATCGTAGTATTATGTTTTTATCATTTTCTTACTCCTCCATCCCTAACATTTGTGGCATCAGAGCTTAGTTTCAATCTAAACTGGCCATTATGGCTTTTAATGGTAATTCTATGTCGCAACCCCTTATTCCCATCTTCTCGGGCAAATGTTATGAATTTTGGAGTATAAAGATGAAGACTCTATTCAAGTCTCAAGATCTTTGGGACTTAATAGAGAATGTATATGCATATCCAAATAAAGAAATCAAGCTAAGGGAGAATAGAAAGAAGAACTCAAAGGAATTATTCTTCGTTCAACAAGAGACAATATTCTCAAGAATTGTAGCAGTAACAACCTCAAAGCAAGCTTGGTTGATACTTCAAAATGAATTTTAAGCTCATCAAAGGTGGTTATGGCAAAACTTCAAATCCTTCGTCGCGAGTTTGAAATTTTATTCATGAAAAGCAATGAATCGGTGCAAGATTTTTTTTCTCGAGTGACTGAAATTGTTTGTCAAATAAAATCGTATGGTGAACATCTTCTTGATCATATAATTATTACAAAAGTTTTGAGAAGTTTAACTCCGAAATTTGATCATGTTGTTGTCACAATTAAGGAGTCAAAATATTTATCTACTTTTTCATTTGATGAACTAATGGGTTCCTTGTAAGCACATGAAGCAAGGTTGAACATGTCACTTAAGAAAAGTGAAGAAAAAATATTTCAGGTTAAGGGGGAGTCTTCTACTTCAAAAGAAGACAAAAAATCAATAGGAAGAGGACGTGGCAGGGGAGGATTTCGTGGTTAGAGAAAATGAAAAAGGAAGAGGAAGAGGATACTTTGATGGGCATGATGAATAAAGGCAATCAAATTATGATTAAACAAATTACAAGAGTGGAATTCAATGTCACTATTATAAAAAGTTTGGTCACATGAAGGTAGATTGCTGGAAAAGAGAAAAGCAAGCAAGCTATATGGAGGAAAATGAAGGAAACATTAAGTTGTTTATCACTCATTCACAAGTTAATGATATGTCAAATGATATTTAGTTTCTAGATAGTGGATGTTCTAATTATATGTCAGGTATAAGATCAATGTTTAGAGATATTAATGAAACTCATAAGTTAAAAGTTCAACTTGGAGATAACAAACAAATCCAAGTGGAAGGAAAATGAATCATTGAGGTGAAAATAAATCAAGGGAAAGTAAAATACTTTGATAATGTTTTCTTTGTTTCTACTTTATCACATAACTTGTTGAGTGTTGGCCAATTGATAGATGATGGATATTCAATTATATTTAATGATGATTCATGCATTATTAAAGATAAAAAATCTGGTTTAATTATGATAAATATTTGTATGACGCAAAACAAGATGTTTCCACTTGATGTTTCAAATATTGAAAAGCATGCTCTTATCGCAACTCAAAAGAATAAGTCAAATTTATGGTATTTAAGATATGGACACCTTAACACTAAGGGTTTAAGGTTGTTAACCTAAAATTAATACACTTGATGTATGTGAATGGTGCATTTATGGAAAACAAAGTAAAAAACCATTTACTATTGGAAAAACATGGAGAGCATCTAATTGTCTTGAATTAATTCATGCTGACTTATGTCGACATATGAATACAAATCATTTGGTGGAAGTTAATATTTTCTATTGTTTACTGATGATTATAGCCACATGAGTTAGGTATATTTTTTGAAATTGAAATCTGAAATATTTGATAATTTTTAAAAATTCAAGGCACTTGTAGAAAGGCAAAGTGGTAGATACATAAAAACACTTCGGACAGATAGAGGTAGTGAATTTTTACCTAATGAGTTTAGTTCTTTTTGTAAAGAAAATGGTATTCGTAGAGAATTGACAGCACTATATACACCGGAGCAAAATGGTGTAGCTGAACGTAAGAATCGAATTGTCGTTGAAATGACAAGAAGTTTGCTTAAAAGAAAATATTTTCCAAATCAGTTTTGGGTAGAAGTAGTTGCAACAATAGTTTATTTGTTGAATATTTTACCAATAAAGGCTATTCTGAATCAAACTCCTTTTGAGGCTTGGTATAGTATGAAACCAAGTATAAGTCATTTAAGAATTTTTGGCTATATTGCTTATGCTTTGGTGAATTCACAAAATCATCACAAGCTTAATGAAAAATCTGAAAAATGCATCTTAATTAGTTATTCCTTACAATCTAAAGCATATTGATTATATAATCCTGTTAGTGGAAAAGTTATTATTGATGGAAAGAATAGAAGATAAGAACAATTATTAAAGAAGCTTTATTGAAGTAACTTTAGCTTGAATGCATTAACATATCCTTTTCCTATTTATACAGACTAGGAGGGAGGATTTTCCTCAATAGAATAGAGGATTTTCTTCAACAGAGTAGAGATATTTCCTCATATAGTTGAGGAAATCTTATCTGCTATCATGCTCTTGCAAGATGGTATGGTGCTCCTGTCAAGGACACCAATCTTGAATTGATGCAAAGCAAATAGTTTACGAGTCAAAAGCTTCATGAGTAGGGCAAGAGCAGATCGCTACTACTGTTGTTGCTGTTGCTGTTGTTGCGACTGCGATGGCGACGACTACAGTAGAGAAGAAACCTACAGCAATGGAAAAAGCTATAGCAATGCTATAGCAAAGGAATAAGCTACAACAGAGGAGGAAGTTGCAGCGATGTTACAGCAATGCTATAACAGAGGAGGAAACTATAGTAGAGGTGTACAAGAGGAGAAAGCTGCAATAGAGGTGCAGCAAATGAGGAAGCTACAATAGAGGAGGAAAGGTGGGGCAGTGCCGGTGAGCGCAGCACTAGAGATGCCACAATGGAAGGGAACGGACGTTGACGTAGAGTGGCAGTGGAGAAGACAGTTGCCGTTCGCCGAGGAGGAAAGATTTGTCACACCGATGGCCTAACAATGGAAAAGCAGTAGTAGAAAGCCTTTTCTTTTGTCGCTAGAGGTGGAGGAGCAACAGTGGTGAGTCGGTAGTGAGAAGAGAGCTTGCTTTAGGCAAGTCGCTGGAAAGAATAAAAGATAAGAACAATTATTGAAGAAGCTTTATTGAAGTAACTTTAGTTTGAATACATTAATATGTTCCTCTCCTATTTATATAGATTAGGAGGGAGTATTTTCCTCAACAGAATAGAGGATTTCCCTCAACAAAGTAGAGAGATTTCCTCATATAGTTGAAGAAATCTTATCTGCTATCAATTATTAATAGAAATATTATGTTTGATGAAAGGGTAAGTTGGAATTGGGAGACCAATAAAGGTGGAAAACAAATTCAGATTCCAGCAGAACTAAACACTCCGCAGAATCAAATGACAGATCCTACTCTAACAAGTTCATCGTCAACCTCACCTAGTAGTTCAAATTCTGATTCCTCAAATAAAACCCTTACAAGAAATTTTAGATCACTAACAGAAATTTATGACTCAACATTTGCTTTATTTATTTCAGATCCTATAACTTTTGAGGAAGCAGTTGAAAAAGAGGAATGACGAAAAGCAATGAAATAGGAAATTAAGTCAATTGAGAAGAATGAAACTTGGGAGCTAATAGATCTACCGAAAGAAAAGAAAGATATTGGATTAAAATGGGTGTTCAAAACAAAGTTTAACGCAGATAGAAGTATCCAAAAGCATAAGGCTCGGCTTGTAGCAAAAGGATATTCACAACAACAAGGTATTGATTTTGATAATACTTTTTCTTCAGTTGCTAGATTCAAAACCGTAAGAACTTTCTTGGCTTTAGCTGCTCACTTGAGTTGGCCTGTTTATTAATTTGATGTGAAATCTATGTTTTAAAATGGTGATTTATATGAAGAGGTTTTTGTTACTCAACCTGATGGTTTTTTAGTTAAAGGGCATGAAGAAAAGGTGTATAAGCTAAAGAAAGCTCTTTATGGGCTTAAACAAGCTCCAAGGGCATGATACAGTAAAATTAATTATTATTTTCTTCAAAATGGATTTAAGAGGAGTAATAATGAACCTACTGCTAGTCGTAGGTGCCCAACAAGCCAATCACGTGAGTGATGGCACGTGTGACTTGATACAAAATCTTTTTACTTATTATATTTTGGTGTATATCACTTTATAACTATTGCATATATGCATATATATATTGTGATGTCCTTGGATTTGTGCAATAGGAATCGGATCGTGATGAGATCACGATAATGAGATCGATTCACCTTTAAACACATCCTAAATAATCCCGATCATAGGTTACTCGAGAGGGACATCGTGATAACCGGACAGACTGGTGTGATGTATACCCGTCCATATGATGGATGCAGCTAGTCTTATAGTTGCTCGTGTTGGAACACAGGGGATGCAGTACAAGTGCTCATTGGAGAATGAGTTCATTGATTGATTCGCTTACGAAATGCTGGATGGTTGATGATGCCTTATTGTCAGACAACAATTCTATAGTCCTAGTGGTATATCTGGTCCTTAGACTTGAGACACCAAGGATGTCCTGTATAAGTGCTACACTCTTTGATAACAGACTTATAGGTTTGGTTATCCCAGATTTAGTATAGCTAGTCATTGGGAGTGGTAGTCGACTTTACGAGGGTTATTGAGTGTCGATAGAGGATCATCCACTCTCGGCGTCATGAGAGGAATATCTCATGTGTTCTTGCTTAGAAAAATCCCTGGCCAGGGTCATTCGGGTTGAGAGAGAAAGAGTTCTCTGAGAGAATCCATTAGAGCGAGACTCGAGTAGAAATCGTATGGGTCTGACAGCACCATGCTCGATATACGGTCTTAGGGATATTAGATGGATGAGGGACTATAGGTACACGGTAACTGAGGACAGACAAGTCTAATGGATTGGATTCCCTTGTATCGTCTGGGGACTATGATGTAGTGGCATAGTACGTCCATAGTCGATGAGTCAAGTGAATTATTACAGAGATAATAATTCACTGAGTTAGAAGGAGTTCTGGTAGGTATGACTCACGACTAGCTCGATATTGGGCCTAGAGGGTCACACACATATGGTAGACATTGCAATGAGTAGAGGTTTGGATATGAGATATCCGATGGAGCCCCTTGTCTTATTGGATGCAAATCCAATACCCACTAGGGGAGGACCCATTAGGGTTTAACAGGGGACCTCTATAAATATGAGGGATTCAAAGCCTCATAGGCTAGAGCCTTTGCTTACCTCTCCTATTCTCCTCCCCCTCTCCACCTTAAAGCAGGCCTGGAGTTTTTGAGGAGCATCGTCGCAGCCCTACTGTGTGGATTATCGCTAGAGAGGAGGACGCTTGACCTCCTTCATCCTTTTCTAAAGATCTGTAACGAAATAGGGATATACGATCTCCCTAGGTAACACAATCTACTCTATACGCAGTTTTAAGTTTCGCAGATTTTGCGCACCAATCTTCGCACGACGACGAACATCTCTTTGGGAATCGGGGATTTTGTTTTCTTGTTCTTCCGCTGCGCAGTTTTAAGTTTCCCAACACCTACTCTTTATCTAAAGAAGGAATGTGAACATAATATTCCAATAGTTTTCCTCTATGTTGATGATATTATATAAATGGGTTCATCTAACTCTTTTATGGTAGAATTTAAAAAGTATATGATGAATAAGTTTGAAATGTCAAATCTAGGTTTACTGCATTATTTTCTTGGGTTGGAAGTGAATCAAGGATCAAATGTAATTTTTATTTCACAAAGAAAGTATGCAATGGATCTACTCAAAAAATCTAATATGATTAATTGCAAAGCTACAGCAACACCCATGAATGTAAATGAGAAATTGAAACCTGAAGATGGTACATGTTTGACAAATGCAAGATACTATAGAGGTTTAGTTGGAGGTTTGATTTATCTAACTCATCCTCGACCAGATATTACCTTCTCTATTGGTATAGTATCCAGGTTTATGAATAGCCCAAGCAAACATCATCTCGGAGCTGTTAAAAGAATTCTGCATTATATTTCTGGAACTATAGTATTTGGTATTCTCATAATTTTAAATGTAAATTATTTGGTTTCACTAATAGTGATTGGGTAGGAGCTTTAGATGATAGAAATAGTACTTCAGGTAATATTTTTAGCCTCGGATCAGGAGCTATTTCTTGGAGTTCAAAAAAGCAAGCAACAACTGCATTATCGACATCAGAAGTAGAATATGTAGCCGCAACATCAGTAGCTTGTCAAGCAATATGGCTTAGAAGACCTCTTGAAGATATTCAACAAGAACAAAAAGAAGCAATGAAAATATTTTGTGACAACAAATCCACAATTGCAATGATGAAAAATCCAACATTCTATAGAAGAACGAAGTATATAGAGATACGCTATCATTTCATCCGAGATCTTGTAGCAAGTGGAGCCATAGCGATGAAGTATTGTGGAATAGATGAACAAGTTATGGATATCCTCACTAAGTCACTTCCAGTTCAAAAGCATGTTTATTTCATGTCGCAAATCGGTATATGTAACTATGAATCAAGGGGGAGTGTTGAAAATTGATTCATGGTAGTTATCTAGATAGTTATCATGTTCTAGGTAGTTATAGGCATGTTTCAAGAAGTGGCCCATAATCTAGAAGTTATAGGGTAGTTCCTTTAACTACCTCAATCATGGGTGACATGGTAGAGTGATATAGTTACCACTAGGTCCTATAAATATAACTGTAGTTCATGAAGCAAGAGAGAACCATAATACACTTGGGAATATCTTGTAAGTGTTCTATGTCAATCCTCTTGTTTTAAATACTACATCAGTTTTCTTGATCAAAAGGATTCCTTTTACTTGCATCATAGTATTCTGTTTTTATCATTTCCTTGCTCCTCCATCCCCAATAGCATAAAGACATTTCAGATAGATAAAAGTGATAAATTTTTATCTAATAAGTTTATTTTTTTATGAAAAAAATAGTATTCGTAGGGAATTAATAGCATCACATACACTAGAGCAAAATGGTATAGTTGAACGTAAGAATCAAATTGTTATTGAAATGATAAGAAGTTTGCTTAAAGGAGAGCATCTTCCAAATAATTTTTGGGCATAAGTAGTTATAACAACAACTTATTTGTTGAATATTTCACCGGTAAAGACTATTATGAATCGAACTCTTTTGAGGCTTGATATGGTACAAAGCCAAGTATAAGTCATCTAAAACTTTTTAGTTGTACTACTTATGTTTTAGTAAATTTATAAAGGTATTATAATCTTGATGAAAAATCTAAAAAACACATCTTAATTGGTTATTCTTTACGATCCAAGATATATCAATTGTATAATCATGTTAATGGTAAAGTTATTATTAATAGAAATATTATGTTTGATGAAAGCATAAGTTGGAATTGAGAGACCAATGAAAGTGAAAAAAAATTTAAATTCTAATAAAACTAGACACTCCATATAATCAAGTAATAAATCTTACTCCAACAAGTTTATCGTCAACCTCACCTAATAGCAGTTCAATTCATCAAATGATTTCTTAGATTAAACTCCTTTCGAAAAATTCAGATCACTGATAGAAATTTATGATTCAATATTTGCTTTGTTTATTTTAGATCTTATAACTTTTAAGGAAACAAAAAGAGAAATGACGAAAAGTAATGAAGAATGAAATCAAGTCAATTGAGAAAAATAAAACCTTGGAGCTAATGGATCTATCAAAAGAAAAAAAAAACTATTTAATTGAAATGAGTGTTCAAAATAAAATTTATTGCGAATGAAGTATCCAAAACACAAGGCTCGGCTTGTAGTGAAAGGATATTCACAACAATAATGTATTAATTTTGATGACACTTTTTCTCCACTTACTACATTCAAAATCGTGAGAACTTTCTTGGCTTTAGTTGCTCACTTGAGTTAGCTTGTTTATCAATTTGATATGAAATCTATATTTTTAAATAGAAATTTATAAGAAAAAAATTTTGTTACTCAACCCAAAAATTTTTAGTTAAATGACACGAAGAAAATGTGTATAAGCTAAATAAAACTCTTTATGGGATTAAACAAGCTCTAAGGGTATAGTATAACAAAATTGATTATTATTTCATCAACATAGATTTAAGAGGAGTAAACCTACTCTTTATCTAAAGAAGGAAGGTAAATATAATATTCTTATAGTTTGTCTTTATGTTGATGATATTATATACATGGGTTCATCTAACTAATTTTGTGGTAGAATTTAAAAAATACATGATGAATAAGTTTGAAATATTAAATCTGGGTGTACTGCATTATTTTCTTGGGTTGGAGGTGAAGTAAGGATCATATGATATTTTTATTTCACAAAAGAAATACAATTGATCTACTCAAAAAATCTAATATGATTAATTATAAAGCTACAACACCTATGAATGTAAAGAAGAAATTAAAACTTAAAGTAGGTACGTGTTTGGCAAATATAAGATACTATAGAAGTTTAGTTGGAAGTTTAATTTATCTAACTCATACTCAACCAGATATTACCTTATTTGTTGTTGTAGTATCCAGGTTATGCATAAAACAAGCAAAACATCATCTCAAAGCTGTTAAAAGAATTCTATGTTATATTATTAGAACTACAAATTATAACATTTGATATTCTCATAATTTTAAATGTACATTATTTGGTTTTACGGATAGTAATTGGGCAAGAGCTTTGGATGATAGAAAGAGTACTTCAAGCAATATTTTTATCCTCAAATCAAGAGATATATCTTGGAGTTTAAAGAAGTAAGCAATAACTATGTTATCGACATCGAAAGTAGAATATATAGTTACAATATTAGCAACTTATCAAGCAATATTGCTTAGAAAATTTCTTAAAGATCTTTATCAAGAACAAAAAAAAGTAACTGAAATATTTTATGATAACAAATCTATAATTGCAATGACAAAGAATTCAATTGTTCATAGAAAAACGAAGCATATAGAGATGCTGTCATTTTATCTAAGATCTTTTAGTAAGTGGAGTCATAACAATGAAGTTTTGTGGCATAAATGAATATTCTCACCAAGTTACTTTCAATTCAGAAATATATTTATTTCATGTATCAAATTAATGTATGTAACTATAAATCAAGATGGAGTTTTTAGAATTGATTCATAGATAGTTATCATGATAGTTATTATGTTCTAAGTAATTATAGTCATATTATATTTAAGTGGTTCATGATCTAAAAGTTATTAGGATAATTTCTACATGTAACTTAATCATAGGTGAAATGATAAGATGAGATAGTTACTACTAGGTCTTATAAATAAGATGATAGATCATAAAGATACTATATATTTGAGAATATAGAATGGTCTAGAATAAGCCAATGAGTTCTTGAATGTTCATCAATCACTCTGCGGCTGCGATACACCTCATTGGCATCCACATTTTAAAGGATAAGCCAATGAGTTATAATTCTGCTTGTTTTATCTGAGATGTAAAAATGTACAAAAGAATTTACTGAAATGGAATACTAAAACATCCCAGTTTTACTTGGCTTTCAATTGTTGACTTTTTTCTGGCCTGAGATATCTATCATCTTTCAATTTGTTGCTTGCTATTCAGTAAGTGGAGATCTGTCTATTTGTAGAAGTCAAATCTAGTATATAGATCTGAACTCACACAATATCAAAGACATCAAGAAAAGTTAATCTTCCTATTTTATTGATCTTAGCTACAAATGTAGACCTAGATCAAAGCATGTAATTCTAGTGTTCTATTGTGTGCATGTCTTCTTTCATCATTCATTCCTCATTTAGTTTTCTCTTTCGTGAAGGAACCTAATCGTAGCCATGGCTAATAGAAAATATGAAATGTATGGTTCCTTGGTGTATTAGTATTTGTCCTTGTATGAGATAATAAGACTTTTGGAGAACATATGAACAGAGAATCCTAATTGTTTACTAGAATTTATATCCATTGTATATATCTGATGGTAACCACAAGCGGTATTGTGCATTACTGTTGGATGTCTTATTTTATGAAGATTCATCTTCCTGGCCTACCATATTCATCATTTACTTTGTCTATATGACTATATAAAACAGCTATTGTCAATATAAAGATCACAGAAAAATTTGAAGTGTGTGCTCGAAGGTAAGAAATAACTCCTGTTCACGCTTAAAACATGGTTAATTGTGGTGCACTATTACATTGCTAGCTTACTTTTGGACATGAAAGTGACTTACAAGTTCAACAATGGTGGCATTGAGGATCACTAGGAACAGCAGCTATCTTACAGTTACCTTAATAGTGTGCTAGATGATAAAGGACTATCAAATTTTTTTGTTCTCTTGTGGACTGCCTAGCTGTTAAATGTTCTGGCTATTTGGCTGACAACCCAAAAATTTAGCTTATAGTGGGCTTGGGCAGCCCACAGCTCACCCCCTCTTAACCTAACCTTAATTAATATTAGGGGGGTGTGGTGGCTGTGTTTTAGAGGTAGAAAAATGCATAAATAGGGCAGCAACGTGGGAGAAGGAAACAGCCACGGGATTTCAAAGAAAAGGAGGAAAACAAGGTAGAAAAGGAAGAGAAAGAAATGGAAGAAAATAAGGACAACACAGAGACTGTTCTCAATCATCTAGTAGTGTTCTCATCTCAGGTTAGATCAAATCTACAGTAGACTCTTGCTGTGATTACTTGGGGAGGTTTTAGATATTGTATGCAGTGACGTGATTCTTGTATCCCAGTTATTCTCTTGTGATTGTTGCTAGGGTTTAGGGCAAGAGATTGAGATTTGTATATTCATTATTTTTATAGTGGATTATCTCTAGTTTGCCCCGTGGTTTTCCACGTATATCTTGGTGTTCTATTTGATTGTGGTTTCATTTAATTCCACTGCGTATTATGGTCTTCTAGTATTTGTTCATATACAAAGGTTATTCCTGTTTATATCTCCATCAACTGGTATCAGAGCAAGGGTTTTGATGATTTAATTTTATTTTTGAACATGGAGGCCAGTAATGTTTCTCGCACGATTAGTTTAAATGGAAACAATTGGATGATATGGAAACCAAGAATGGAAGATCTCTTGTATTATAAAGATTTGTATGGACCTTTGCAGGGGGATAGTGCAAAACCCACAACTATGACAGATGATGAGTGGAAGAGGTTAGATTGAAAAACAATTGGATTTATTCGACAGTGGCTTGATGATAGTGTCTTTCACCATGTTTCTACTGAAATTTCTACATATTCTCTTTGGAAAAAGTTGGAAAGTCTCTATGAAAAAAAAACAGTTGGCAACAAAGCTTTTTTGATCAGAAAACTTGTGAACCTAAAATATAGAGAGGGTGCTTCTATTGCTGAACATTTGAATGAAATGTAAAGTATTACTAACCAGTTATCCTCTATGAAAATGTCTCTTAATGATGCGTTGCAGGCATTGTTACTTCTCAGTTCATTACCAGAAAGTTGGGAGACACTAGTGGTTTCCCTTAGTAATTCTGTGCCAGATGGTGTTGTCACTATGAGTCAAGTAACAAGCAGTTGAATGAGGAGTTGAGAAGAAAGAGTTTGACAATATCTCAAAATGATTCACAGGCACTTATCTTATAGAACAGAGGAAGGTCAAAGTCTAGAAGCAGTTCACGTATGGGTAGAAGCAAGTCAAGATCAAGAAAAGATATTATTTGCTATAATTGTGGTGAGAAAGGACATTACAAGAACCAATGTTTTACTATAATTATGGTGAGAAAGGACATTACAAGAACCAATGTAAGCAACCTAAGAAGAGCAAGAAAAAGGGAAAAGAAGTGGAGTCTATAGAGTCAAAAGATAATATCACAGCTACAATGCAGGGTGGTGATTATTTGATTTTATCTCCTTCTGATGATATTTTTTCTTGTGTGTGTCAGGATCTTGAGTGGGTGATTGACATAGGTGCTTCTTATCATACTACACCACGGAGGGAGTTTTTTGCAACATACAGGTCTGAAAATTTTGGTGTTGTCAAGATGGGCAACTATGGCACAGCGAATATCATAAGCATGGGTGATATCCATTTAAAGACCAACCTTGGCTGCAAGTTGGTGCTTAAGGATGTGAGGCATGTGGTTGACTTGAGGCTGAATTTAATTTCAGTTGGAAGGCTAGATGATGAAGACTATGATAGCAGATTTCACAAAAGGCAATGGAAGCTTAGTAAGGGTTCTCTTGTTATAGCTAATGGAAAGAAATGTCATACTTTGTATAGGTTGCAGGCTAAAGTTTATGATGAGCAGTTAAATGCTATAGAAAAAGACTTCAGCATGGAGTTGTGGCATAGGCGATTGGGACACATGAGCGAGAAGGGGCTGCAAGCTCTTTCCAAGTGAGAGGTATTACCAGACCTCAAAGGTATACATTTGAACCCTTGTATTGATTGTTTAGCAAGTAAACAACATAGAGTTTCATTTGCTAGCCCTGCTTTGTCTAGAAAAATGCATATCTTAGACCATGTTTATACAGATGTATGTGGTCCTTTGAGGACAAAAACTCCTGGTGGATCTGTTAATGTTCTTGGTATAAGTGGTGTACTTTATTTTGTCACTTTTATAGTTGATTTTTCTAGGAAAGTTTGGGCCTATGCTTTGAAGACTAAAGATCAGGTGATTAATGTCTTCAAAGAGTTTCATGCTAGGGTTGAAAGGGAGACAAAAAGGCAATTGAAATGCATAAGATCAGATAATGGTGGTGAGTATACATAATTGTTGAATGACTATTGCAGGTCATATGGGATCCAACATGAGATGACAGTTCCTGGTACACCTCAGCATAATGCAATTGCAAAGAGGATAAACCGCACCATCATGGAAAAGATCAGATGTATGTTTTCACAGGCCAAGCTACCCAAAAGGTTTTGGGATGAGGCTTTGAGGACTGCAGTTGATGTGATCAACTTATCACCATGTACAGCCCTAGATGGTGATGTTGCAGAGCATATATGGTCAGGGAAAGATGTTTTCTATAAGCATTTGAGAGTGTTTGGTTGTCGTGCATTTGCACATGTTCCATTTCATGAGAGGTCCAAGCTAGATGGTAAGACTAAAGAATGTATTTTTCTTGGTTACTCACATGATCATTTTGGTTACAGGTTTTGGGATCCAGAAAAGCAGAAGGTGTTTAGAAGCAGAGATGTAGTCTTCTTTGAGGATCAAACTTTTGAATATTTGAAGAAGAAGGCACCAGCCAATACTTTTGTAGAATGATTAGCAGATTGTGACCCAATTATTCCTCCAGTATATCAGGGTGATGGGGGAGATATGCAAGAAGATGGTGTAGAGTCTGACGTTGATCTACCTGTAGGACATGTTGAGCAAGAAGAAGTTGGAGAGCAACTTCCCATAGAACCTAAGTTGAGAAGATCTTCTAGACAACGTCAACCTTCTAGAAGATACTCTACATATGAGTATGTGATGCTTACTGATGCAGGTGAACCAGAGAGTTACCAGGAAGCAGTTGAAAGTGAGCAAAAAGAGACGTGGTTAGTTGCTATGCAGGAAGAGATAGATGCTCTTCAGAAGAACCACACTTATGATTTGGTGTTACTACCAAATGGAATGAAGACTTTGAAGAACAAGTGGGTTTTCAGGTTGAAGACTCAAGAATATTGTTCTCAACCAATGTACAAAGCTAGATTGGTTGTGAAAGGCTTTGGTCAAAAGAAATGTATTGACTTTGAAGAGATTTATTCTCTTATTGTTAAAATGTCTTCTATTCGTGTTGCTCTTGGTATTGCTGCTAGCCAGGACTTGAAGATTGAGCAGTTAGATGTGAAGACAACTTTCCTTCATGGGGATTTGGAGGAGGAAATTTATATGGAGCAACCAGAAGGCTTCAAAGTTAAAGGTAAAGAGAACTTTGTCTGCAAATTAAAGAAGAGCTTGTATGGGCTAAAGCAAGCTCCAAGACAATGGTATAGAAAGTTTGATTCATTTATGATAGAAAATGGATACAAAAGAACGGCTTCAGATCATTGTATGTACATCAAATGGTTTGGTGAGGATTTTATTATTCTCTTACTTTATGTTGATGACATGCTTATTCTTGGAAAAGATATGTCTAAAATTGACAGATTGAAGAAGGAACTGAGTGAGTCTTTTGCAATGAAGGACATGGGGCCAGCAAAGCAAATACTATGTATGCAGATTTCCCGTGATAGGAAAAATAAGAAGATTTGGTTGTCACAGGAGAAATACATCGAGAAGATATTGGAAAGATTTAGTATGAGCAATGCAAAACCAGTTGGTTCTCCTCTTATAGGTCACTTCAAATTGTGCTCAAAACAGAGTCCGTCAAGTAATGAGGAGAAGGAGAAAATGCAAAAGGTTCCTTATGCTTCAGCAGTTGGAAGTTTAATGTATACAACGGTATGTACGAGGCCAGACATCGCATATGTAGTGGTGTTAATAGTAGATTTCTTGCAAATCCAGACAAAGAGCACTTGGCAGCAGTGAAGTGGATTTTTAGATATCTCAAAGGGAGCTCTAAGGTTTGTTTAAGCTTTGGATGTGGACCATATGTGTTGACAGGTTACACAGATGCAGATATAGCAAGAGATATAGATACGAGAAAGTCTACTTCAGGTTATGTACTTACTTTTGCAATGGGAGCTGTGTCATGGCAATCCAGGTTGCAAAGGTGTATTGCTCTCTCCACCACAGAAGCAGAATATATTACTGCTATAGAGGTATGCAAAGAAATGTTATGGATGAAAGAATTCTTACAAGAATTGGGGTTGAAACAGGAAAATTATGTGGTACATTGTGACAGCTTGAGTGTCATCCATTTGTATAAGAACCTAATATTTCATTCCAAGTCAAAACATATAAATGTCAGATACCACTGGATTCGAAATGTATTTGAAGAGAAGCAATTGCAGCTTCAGAAAATTCACACAAATGACACCGGAGCAAATATATTGACAAAAACTTTACCAAAAGAAAAATAGGAGATATGCCGACTGCTGGTCGGCATGGCTTCACATTAAGGAGTCATGGGATAGCCTCCCTTATGGGCTGAAGGGGGAGGTTGTTAGGCTGGTAGCCCACAAATTTAGCCCATAGTGGGCTTGGGCAGCCCACGGCTCACCCCCTCTTAACCTAACCCTAATTAACATTAGGGGGGTGTGGTGACTACATTTTGGAGGTAGAAAAAGACATAAATATGGTAGCAACATGGGAGAAGGAAATAGCCATGGGATTCCAAAGAAAAGGAGGAAAACAAGGCAGAAAAAGAATAGAAAGAAAAGGAAAAAAACAAAGACAATACAAAGAGGCTGTTCTCAATCATCTAGTAGTGTTCTCATCTCAAGTTAGATCAAATCTACAGTAGACTCTTACTGTGATTACTTGGGGAGGTTTTAGATATTGTAGACAGTGACGTGATCCTTATATCCCAGTTATTCTCTTGTGATTGTTGCTAAGGTTTAGGGCAAGAGATTGAGATTTGTATATTCATTATTCTCATAGTAGATTATCTCTAATTTGCCCCGTGGTTTTTACCCTTCACATTGAAGGGGTTTTCTACATATATATTGGTGTTCTATTTTATTGTTGTTCCATTTAATTCCGCTGCGTATTATGGTCTTCTAGTATTTATTCATATACAAAGATTATTCATGTTTATATCCCCTATCTGTCCAAGCATAATGTAAACTGAGCACTGCGAGGGAAGGAATCAAGAGAAACAATAATTCCTAATGATTCGTAAATCCAGCAAAGATGGCGTTTGCTTATCCGAACGATTTTTCTAACAGATGAAGGCAAAAGATTTAAATGGATCCACTAGAAAGAATTGTTCTTATATTTACTTCTGTGAGATCGTCCATGGTGGACGCTCAGAAGACACAGGAATGCCGTGACGAGGAGAAGATTGGCGTTGAAGGCCATTGTAGCGTAACCAGATGTCTTAGTCCTCGACCTAGTGATCCGTATATAAACCGTCGAGTACCAAAGTTTCTGCCGAATAAGGCAAGATCACCATTGGCTTTATCCATGCATCCCTCATTTCATTCCTCACAATGCATGAGTTGGGATATGAGTTCCTTCCTTGTACTAGCAATAGAATATTGGTTTAATTGGCAAAGCAGTCATTGTTCAATATTAGTTAAAGCCTTGTACCCATAGAAAATTACGTTATATGGAATATGATGTTTTTTTTGTTAAGAATAGGAATACCGTCATCAACTGGTTACCTAGAAACGTACAGCAAAGATACGATTCTACTAATTGGAAAATGACTCGGTGGGGTTGTTCGGCTCGTTCGCTGGATAGGAGTTAGAAAAGGTAGGTACGAAGCGTTGGTTGATCGAAGTATGCATTTTCTGTGGTAGTCTGCTACTTTCTGAGGTTTCATTAGCTGCAACCATGGAATCTGATGCTGATGGACAACCTTTTAACAATCTCAACTAAGGCGGAGTTTGAAGTTATCTTTAGGGGACCGACATACTGACCTATACACAATTTTTTTCTCATCAAGAGAACATTTAGCATGTTCTGCAAGATCCTACACATACAAATAAATAAAAGCACATCAACTGGTGATATGTATGTAGGATTATGAAGTTGTGTCTGTGAATAAGATGCAGCTACAGCTGATGGTTGGCAAGATCTTGTTCATGACGATGACCTGAGAGAATATTAGGAAGAAAAATCAGCAAAACTAGTGCATTTCTAAAACTTTGGCGTTGCATATGGAACATGTGGTGTCATGTCTTGGAAAGCTTACTAGATCAAGTACCAAAATGTTGATAAATGAAGGTGCCGAAGATGCTTCATGTTTCCTGATATTTTGAACAGATGCTTCCTCTAAAGAAATAAAAATACAGGAAAAGCATGCTCCATATTTAAAACTCTGCTGCTTGATAATTGCTAGACAACTGCTGGAACACGAAAAACACCAACGGTGTGCATGGACTTGACAACAAAGATCAAGTAGTAGCTATCTGATTCGTCCAGATTCAACATCTGTTGTGGTGCAAGCCGAGACTCAATTATAATACCGATGGAGAACAATTTTTCTATGACTGCACAATCAATTATGTTCCTTTTACCGAACTAGAGAGAGAGAGTTAAATATGCATCACAGCAGGTGAAGATAACATGCATTGTAAAATATTTATGCAGAATAACAAGTTTAATATATCATTGACAACACAGCTATGAGATCTGTGACTTTCAAAACAAGTGAGCAAGAGAACCCACCTTTTATTGAGATTAGATGATGTATTTTGGTGTAATTATCCCACCTTTTCTTGCCAATTTTAGGTTCTATTCGGTAAAATGTTTCTCCAGAAGGCCCATGCTACAGATGTTTGATAGCGTAGCTACTTTTCGACCTTGGTTTTCCATTCAAGATACCACAAAAGCCTTTCTGTAATGGTGGACGAGCAGGAAGTCAGGTGAGTTGGGGAATGTTAATCATACTAATAAACATTCTGTAGGTTATATTTCATGTCACCTAAACAGAAAGTGTATAAGTATACAAAAGAACCAAAGCACAAACACCGACTATTGTTTTTCTGTCCTCCAAACATGTAAAGCACACATCACTGTTTGATCTGTCCATGACGGGCACTCTCCCTAACTCACAATCAAACCTTTGCTGGCGAAGGCTCATGGTGGATGTGGATCCACTCGAAATATTCAGAAAACTACCTATATAGGAAATCAATACAAGCATGGTGCTATATAATTGCAGAATCATCGTACAAGTTGAACATTTATCAGGAATCTGGCTCAGTCTAGTTGGATAAAGCAAAGAAAAAAGAGCTACTCTTCTTTGTGGCCCCCCAAATGAGCTTTCTTTCTTTTTCATGCGAGTCTCAAAAGTCAGTATCGAGTACAGGAACCTACATTATTGTCACTTGGTAACCTGAGGCAAAGATTGTTGCCTCCTAATCTTTCCAAGTTAGTTTCTGATATAAGCAAGGCAAGTCGGACATAAAACTTAAAAGTGGACTTAGGTGCCACAAGAAAGTTCCACTTTTGCAATACAAACCGTTATAACAAGTTAGCTGATGGAAAGATTGATGGTTGGAATTAAGCTTGTTTAGATATCATAAAAAAAAAAATTTATTCTATCATAAAAAGTATTTGCTTGAATCAATTATCTAGATCGGCTAAGTCACATGATTCAAAGAGTCCAATTGCAATAAAAACAAGAATGATTCACCAGCTATACGATGTGACTCGAATGATTTTTTTTTATTTTATCTTTTTACATGATATGATCTATTAATCTTCAAAGAAGCTTCTAAAGAAAAAAAAAATGGTGACAAGCTATGAACGAGGAGATTTATGCTATTAACAAAAATGATATTCTAAAAGACCACCAAGCGATCGGTGTTAATCATATCTTCAAAAAACAAAAAATACATAGGGGGAGGTGGAGAAATATAAGTCATGATTAGTTGCAAAGGGATATAAATAGTAATATAGAATCGACTATGAAGAAGTATTCATACTAGTTGTTTGATCGGAGACAATAAGATTACTTATTTTTCTAGCAGCTCATATGAAATGAAAAATTTTACAAATGAATGTCAAATCGGTATTTCTTAATAGAATTCTTAAAAGAAAAGGTATATGTTCAACTACCCTCTGGTTTTATTATTCATGAATAAGAAGACAAAGGTTACAAATTAAAGGGAGATCTTTATGGGGTTAAACAAGCCCCGTAAGCATGAAATTCTCGAATAGATGCTTATTGTATCCAAACAAGTTTTTTTAAATGTCAATATGAATATGCTCTCTATAAGAAATTTAATATCTTGTTTATATGCCTATATATATATTATTTAACTTTTATAAGCAATAGTTGTTCCATGATTAAATATTTTAATTACTTTATGAAGAAGGAGTTTGAGATGATCGACTTGATCCTAATGACTTATTTCTTTATATTCAAGTTATACAAGATAATGAAGAAATTTTTTATCTCACAAGAAAATTATACAAAGGATATTCTAAAGAAATTTTTCATTGAAGATTATCACCCTACATATACATCTATAGAATATGGCACCATGTTAACCAAGAAAGATGAAGGTAAATACATTAATTCAATTTATTATAAAAGCTTAGTTGGAAGTTTAAGGTATTTGACATGCGGTTGATATATTATTTGGAGTTAGCTTAATAAGTAGATATATGGAAGCTCCTAAGATATCTCATTTAAATATCGTTAAAAGAATTTTATGATATACTAAAGAGATAATTGAGTATAAAATATACTATTCATCATGGAGCTTATTTGATATAATGATAATAATTGGACGGGAAAGAGGAAGAGTATAACTAGATTTGTATTTTATTTTTGTGAAACTATATTCACATTGTCTTCAAAAAAATAATATATCATTGCTCTATCAAATTGTGAAGTAAAATATATAGTAGCATCTTTTTATGTTTGTTATATTACATAGCTAAGAAGATTACTCGAGGAACTTTATATGTTATAGGAGAGGTCAACCAAGATTTATGTTGATAACAAATCTTATTGTCTTAACCAAGAATCCAGTCTACCATGAAAGATTGAAGCATATTGATACAAGATTTTATTTTATAAGAGATCATGTCAAAAATAAAAAAAGTAAAACTACTTCACAAATGAATAAGTGGTCGATATATTTATAAAATCTCTCAAATTTAAAATATTTTAACAACTTCAAAAGAAACTTGGTATGTTAAATGAAATAAGTTTAAAAAAATTATTAGAATTAAACTTATTAAAGTATTATAAAGAGATTCATAAGAAAAACATAAGAAGTTCATTACAGGAGAAACACATTAAAAAAAACCTGGTTCTTAGAAGATTTTTTGAAAAAGAATGATTTATTTTGAATATAATTAATATAATATATCGAAGACTATACAACCCTCATGAAAAAAGATTTTATTTTTATCCTATCTCTTTTTCTTATTTAGTTATGAAAAAGAAAAAAAACGTGGGAAAATGACAACCAGCTACTATAATCAATCATGCAGCAATCTCTGGTTAACTCATCCATTCATACCCAAGATGCAAAATGAACAGAGTGAGAAAGGAGAATGCGATTTTATGGATATAAAAGAACAAAGAATTCATGGAACACTTAATTCTGTGGCTATCAGTCGCTATTAAGTGTTTATGAAGCTTTATTATAGGAGACATAGTCTTTGATGCGACGAACATTTCACATGGTGAAACTAAATATATCAAACGCTTAAGATTGTTTCAGTAGAAGCGAGAAGATTTTTTTTTTTTTTTCTTTCTTTCTTTTTCGTTGATTTCGTGAAGTATTAATGGCGTCCACAACTCTTCAAGCTAACCTTGTTGTGGTTTACCATTTCGGAAAGTGTTGTCTTCTTCCCTCTACGCACGTCGTCCACACTGCCCCCATCCCTCCATCGTTGGCTCCAAATCCCTCGAATCTGCTCCACAAACCGACGTGCCCTTTAACGAAGAGCACACAATCAATCCAAGGGTTAACGAGACACTTGGAATGCAACGCGTCAGACACTCACCGGTGGCACAGAGATGGTCGTAGAAATGCCCTAAAGAGATAAGACTCCACCGGTGACTCCTGTTCATACAAAATACGCACAGATTAGTAGGGAAAATGTTGAGGTGGATACCTCATCCTTCAAGCCTTTTGTGGCTCTTGAGCTGCCTGCCCTCTTACAGCCAACATTACGGCATCTATCATTGATGGTTTGTTTAGCTCTCGATCTAACGATTAGAGTAGAAGAAACGGGCGATATGTTTGCTCACAAGTGATCAATCCTGCACGCGACATATAAGAACAGTCCAAGAAGAAACCAAGGCCCGTAACTTGCTTTGTGGTATGTATCTCATGTTCCAAGAAGCGAACACAGTACACGCAATCTTTCCCCGTCAAGTGGGGACGCGTGTCGACAAGTAGGGCCACATATATACATGCCAACCGGTGGCCTATATATGCATGCCTTTCCCCAGCACCGGCGAAGGTAGTCGTGTGGCCTACGCTTTCACCCGTCTCGTTGGTCTAATAATCTGATACAGAGCGAGAGAGAGCGATCGAGTGTTCTCGCATGGATCCCTACAAGGTGCGTTTTTCTTTCTGTCCGTCGATGACGAAAGATTGGATGTTGAACGGGTTTCTTTTCATCGCCCTCTTGTTTTGCTTCTTGTTGATGGATTGTTTGGTTTTGCATTCCTTTTGCTTCTCAAGCCGATTCCTCTGATAATACTCTCAATTTTCTTGATTTGCGGGCGCGATTCCGGAGTTATCCTGCCCTTTATTCGATGCTGATGACGCTGAGGTTTCGACCCTTCACCTGATTTCTACTCTTGTTTCGTGATTCCTTTTGTTCAAGATTGGATTTTGCGCTTTATGCCATAGAAAATTTTGGTTCCCTCCTTTTTCTTGTCGCCAAGTTGTTTCTTTTGCCCTCGTCTCTGTTGTTTGTTCTAAAATTTTGCTTGTGTTTTTGTCCTGTTTGATTCGATTGACATTTGGATGGTTCTGTCGTGCCCCACTCGTAATCGGCGTTTCATATGCTGCAGTTCCGCCCCTCGAGCAACTACAACTCGCCCTTCTGGACCACCAACTCTGGGGCACCCGTTTGGAACAACAACGCCTCTCTCACCGTTGGATCCCGAGGTAATTGAAGACTTCTTTTTCTTGCCTGATTGATTGCATTTGTTGCCTCCGTTATCCTTCCACTCTATCTGGTTGGTCTCTGTTCCACTTGTTTGTCAAGTTCGAAGACATGGTGTTTCCGAAATTTGTTAGTCGATGAAGAAACTTCATGCAGTGATGGATTTGTGGTTATCACCAATGGAAAATATGTTATTTGTTTCTGAACAGTCCACCAGTCTTGGAAATGCAAGGGACCTTAGTATAGGATGTCATAATTGCAATTCTAACAATCAGCTGATTGTTCATGTTTCTCGGAGTAATTTTTTTTTTTTTTTTGTAGAGCTAATAATCCTTTGACAAATATTTCTGTTGCCAGTCATATTTCATGTTTTGAAATTTGGAAAATTATTTTATATCAGTAATATTAGGAACTTTTATTTCCACAAATAAACATGATCATCTGCTAAAAGCCTATCTCTAATATTATGTTATCATTGTTTGTGGCATCCAAGCAATAATAAAACTAATTCAAAACTCATAGCAACCAAGGATTGAACTTGTGTGAATATATTATTCTATTTATTAATTACATATTAACTGATTATTTTCCGTTTAGATAAATGCCATCTATTGCATGCAAGGATTTCTATAATTCTCTTTTATTCTTTATATTTATTAAAATTCATATGGCATACTGCATATAAAATATGAATCTGTTTGTTTAGTTTTAATAAGTATATCAGTTTTATGGATGAGGTTATTGACTATAGCTCGATGATATCTTGGTTATGTAAAATCCCCCAAAAAAAGGAGCAAATTATACACTGTTTCACATGGACATGAAGAAAATTTTGATGTCTAATGGAATGAGGGAGAAAATTACCCAACTCTTTTTTAAATAAAATTAGGATATTTAGATATCCACTGTTAAGAAGGTTTACTGATGCGCTTCACCTGTAGGACATCCTGACACTGTAGACAGTGTAGTTTATTTCAACATTATGTGACTTGAATGCATCATCAGCTCATGACTGACCGACAAGATCAATGCTTATCTGAACAATTCTTAAGGCTCGCAATATGTTAAGCTTGACGTAAGTTATTTCACAATAAATTTAATATGACGGCAAGGTCGCTCTGTAATAATAAGTAGCCTGCAGCAATTATGTAGTGGTTAGTGGTGCCAATCGAATCTAATGGAGTCTGGTGCTTGGAATGGTTGTGGAATCCCAAGTAAAATTTTTAGCGGATTAGCTGATGTCTAGATATGTACTGTTTACAATTGTTTGCTTTCTGCACACATAGTAGTAGCAAGATTTTTATTGTCACAAATCAGCCTCAAAATACAGTGATTGCTGGTAATACTTGACTCAACTGTGTGTGTCGTCTTCTTGTTGAAAAGGACCTATTCTCCTCGAAGACTATCATCTCGTGGAAAAGATTGCTCAGTTTGACCGAGAGCGCATTCCGGAACGTGTTGTCCATGCCAGAGGAGCTAGCGCCAAAGGCTTCTTTGAGGTCACTCACGATGTCTCTCGCCTAACGTGTGCTGATTTCCTTCGTGCTCCAGGGGTGCAGACCCCAGTCATCGTTCGCTTTTCAACTGTCATTCATGAGCGTGGGAGTCCTGAAACATTGAGAGATCCCCGAGGTTTTGCAGTGAAATTCTACACTAGAGAGGTAAACCCGACCAGTATGCCTCTAATCATTTTTTGTTATCAGTTTTCTACAGTGAATAAACCAATTTTCCTTGGCATGTTAGTTAAATTTTATATACTCATCTGCTGCTCCATTTTTTCAAGGCATTCATAGGTGGTATGAGAATTGACTCTTTAAAGATCCAGACCCTTTTTTGTTCTTAATATGATTACTGATTGGCACTCTTTGTTGTTCGATTGCCAGCTGACTTAAGATGATTCTAGTTTGGCAGTAGCAGTGTTATTATTCATTGTTCTTTAACCAGTAATTTATGCAAAAAAGCATTAACATGCAATATTGAAGTAACAAACCAGGCATTCACATCAGACTGCGGACTCGTAGGATGAATCTATGCAGAAGTTAGAATCTATGCTAATGCTTTTACTATTGTAAATTTACTTTGCTCCAGGGTAACTTCGATATGGTGGGAAACAATTTCCCAGTGTTTTTTGTCCGTGATGGGATGAAGTTCCCTGACATGGTCCATGCTCTCAAACCCAACCCCAAGTCCCACATTCAGGAGAACTGGAGGATCCTTGACTTCTTCTCGCACCACCCGGAGAGCTTGCACATGTTCACTTTTCTCTTTGATGACATTGGTGTCCCTTTGAACTACCGTCACATGGATGGCTCTGGTGTCCATACTTTCACGCTCATCAGCAGGGAAGGGAAAGCTACCTACGTTAAGTTCCACTGGAGACCTACATGTGGAGTCAAGAGTTTGCTGGAGGAAGAGGCTGTGATTGTAGGAGGCAATAACCACAGCCATGCCACCCAGGATCTCTACGACTCCATCGCTGCTGGGAACTATCCAGAGTGGAAGCTATTCATCCAGACCATGGACCCTGATCACGAGGATAGGTTCGATTTTGACCCACTTGATGTCACCAAGACATGGCCGGAAGACATCTTTCCTCTTCAGCCGGTTGGGCGCATGGTCCTGAATAAGAACATCGACAACTTCTTCGGAGAAAACGAGCAGCTTGCCTTCTGCCCCGCACTTGTGGTTCCTGGAGTCTATTACTCGGATGATAAGCTTCTTCAGACCAGAATCTTCTCCTACTCTGATACCCAGAGGCACCGTCTCGGACCCAACTATCTGATGCTTCCGGTGAATGCTCCCAAGTGTGCTCATCACAACAACCACTATGATGGGTTCATGAACTTCATGCACAGGGACGAAGAGGTAGTGTCATATTGCTCCAACCTTCATCTCTGACTTTTGGGACATTCATTAACATATATCTGTTTCTTTCAGGTGGATTACTTCCCATCAAGGTACGATCCCGTTCGACATGCCGAGAGGTTCCCAATTCCAACCCGTGTTCTTACCGGCAAACGTGAGAAAGTGAGTCTCTTTGATCTAGACCTCGTGCTTCTGTAATAATAGCAACTAGTTTTTGTGGTGTAAGCATCGTTATGAATTCTACTATATCTGTGAGTTGCATCTCTCTCTAGAGAATCAACACTTGGCAATTATTTGTTTTGGTTGTATGATATTAGTGTATCATAAGAATCTGTTACTTCAGTGGAACATTGTGTAGTGAGTCAGTAGTGTGATCCTAATCATCTATCTAGGTTCCGATGGAGCTTAAGATCTAATGTTCTTTGTGCTTGGTGAATTCAGTGCATGATTAGCAAGGAGAACAACTTCAAGCAGCCTGGAGAGAGATACCGGTCTTTCTCTCCTGACAGGTCTGTCCCCCAGACTCCAGTTTTGCAGGATGCATATAGTATGCACTGGATTTTTACGTGAGTGGAATTCCAATGTTCATGGCAGGCAAGAGCGCTTCATCCGCAGATGGGTGGAGGCTCTATCTGACCCCAAGGTCACCCATGAGATACGCAGTATCTGGATCTCTTATTGGTCTCAGGTCAGATTAGCTTCCCACTCTGTGTTCTTTTCTTGTCGAGACCTACTTTTTGTTCTTCTTCTTCTTCTTCATGCTAACATCCTCGTTATTCCCTGTGGAGTACAGTGTGACAAGTCTCTTAGTCAGAAGCTGGCAACTCGTCTCAGTGTTAAACCAAGCATGTAAAACTGGTTTCTTATGGTCAAAGATGAGAGAGAGAGAGAGAGAGACAGAGAGAGAGAGAGAGAGAGAGAGCTGTGATGGATCCATAAGAGACTGGTAATTATGCCATATTACATATCAAATGCATCTGGATACGTTATGCAAACTTTTGTATGAATAATATGTATAAGAAGTTTTCCCAAAAACTGACGATTGTATCATACTAAGTACATTTGAATACATTATGGAAGTTGATGTTGTAATTCTATGTCATGTATTTGTTGATGTTGTCTTTACTTTTAATTTTTTTTCTTAATAATAGTTTGCAAACTGCTTTTGACTAAAAAAAATTAGAAGATTATTGAATTAATTTTTACTTTGGTTTGATTGGGTCGAGTCGAATGTTAAAGTGTTGGGGTTTGATCGGGACTAGTCCTTTCCTTCGGCCTCTCTGAGAGAGTGAGTGAGGGGTGGAGGAGGCAAATAAACCCGTTGCTTTTGGTTTGTACTCTTCTTACAAGGACGAACGAAGCAAGCGGTCATTCGATCTTGGGACGAACCAAGCAAGGTAAACAAGTCCCCACGTCCATAAGCCCGCCCTGTTCGACCTCATCTCATCTCTCCGGGTTTCTTTCTCACCCACTCGATCGCTTGCTTTATCGTAACACTTGGTCATGAGAGGGGAGGCATTTAAATATAAGGCCACAACGTCCACCAAGGGCAGGTAAGGTACAGGTGAGCCACTCTTGTGAATGGGCCTGCCTTGTAAGTTCCTTGGGTCTCTCTGGGAGACCGATAAACCCACCCTATTTTAGTTTGTACTCTTCTTTCAAGGACGAACGAAGTAGCCATGCAACATTTTGCCTGCGACCATCAATGGATGCAATGAATAGTGTTGTGTCCCACGTATCGATGACGTGTTAAATACGACAATGCAATGTGCATTAGTAAAAATATATCAAAAAGTATCCAAGACATTGACGAATATATTATAATTTAATTAAAATCGGATCCCGTTAAAACTCAAGATAGTTCAATTAAACTGATATAAAATATTAGATCCGTTGACCCATATATATATATATATATATATATATATATATATATATATATATATATATATATATATATATATATATATATATATATATATATATATATATATATATATATAGGTGTATCTAAAATAAGCTCGAGTAAAGGGTCAATTTTTTTAAGTAATCTAATCTAATCTTCTTAATAAGTTTTTATTAATGATATTAAATCTATCTAGTTTTATAATTTTTTTATCTTATAGGATAGTTATGTCATATGTATGTAAAAGTTTAGTAATCAAATCTTATATAGAAGCATCATATCCTTCTAAGATATATCAATCATATTTTAAGTATGAGATAACCAAAGAAATAAGCACATTGTCATAATTCCGGTGATAATTATTTTTAAAGTATTAGCTTTATTAAGATGATAATTATTTATGAAGTAAAATACTACTTGAAATATGATATAAGTAATTTTACATTAAATAGTAAAATATATTCATAACTCTTAGGGTCAATAGATAGATTAAAATTTTAAAAAATAATGATAATAACCTCATGATAGGTGACCCTAGTGGACTCGATGTCCCATTATCCTAGGAAAAGAAAACTTTGATCCTTTTTAAGTGATACCTAAGATGTCATAAATTATGTTATCTTTGATAGGTATATAATATCCTAAAATATAAATAGATAATTTATCATTTTTATTTATATATAAATTATTATAAAATATTCTAACTAATCTAGGGTAGATAAGTTCACTAATTTGAATAATAGGAAGGACATTTAAGTTAGTGAATCATTGAATAGTCTCCGATTCACCTAAATCTTCTAGGTCCATATATTTTTCTTTCTGAATAATCTCAAATTCAAACTAAATTTTATGACATGTTCAAAGGAATTAAATAGGATGGTGTTATAGGTTTCATCTACTTTTCTCTTCTAGGTGTCATGAGGACTATAATATTTATTGTAAAAATAAGAATAAGAGATTTAGAGATTACCCTTGTAGTCTTAGTCTTACTAAGTTAAGACCTTTATCTTAATGACCAAAAAGAGTGACTAAGTTCTTAACTTGATTCTTAACCTTATAAAAGGAGTAAAAGTCCTCGGCTTTGTGTGAGTAAAGAGTAAGAAGATAACTTAATGAGAAACTAGGAAGAAGAAGGAGAAAGAGGGTTGTGGAGGAGGTTTAGAGGGAGGAAGAAGAGGGTTAGGAGATAGAGAAACCAATTGGGGTGAGATAGAGGAGAGGAGGAGAGGGGTTTAAGGTGGTTCTACTCTAGTCCTAAAGTTATAGGGCATGGTAATGGATCACCGGGGGTAGTACCACTAGCTTGGTGATGCTATTACTATTGGACAAAATGTTTTGATGGTACTAAGCCTATGGTGCTATCGTTGAGCCTCAAATTTCTTTTTTAACATATGTCCAAAGTGATCTCAAGAATCATTTATATAGGTTTAATATATATAATTATCTTATAATAAAATCAAATTATTCCTCATGATTTAGTAAAAATGTTCATGTTTTGTATCAATAAATTCTAAAGATATATCATGATTACTTATATGATCCATAATGAAATGACGTATAATATCAATATGTTTAGTTCGAGAACGTTAAATAAAATTCCTTGATAAATAAATTACACTAGTATTGTCACACTTTATAGAGATATTTTTTAAACAAAGTTTATAATATTCTAAAATATTCTTCATCCAAATTACATACACATAATATGCATTTGACATAGAAAATTTAGCTTCAGCTTTAGAGTGCAGTAGAGTTTTGCTTTTTGGATGACTAAGAAATAAGTTTCAAAATATATGAAATTGACTAGTTTCAAAAGTACATTTTCTATCTATTCTATATCTTACAAAGTTAGCATCAACATAAACAATGAAATTAAAATTTTTAGATTTAGGATATCATAATCTCATATTATTTTTTATAAATATCTAAAATATAAATTTACTGTTTTATAATAATATTATTTATGATTAGATTGAAATATTACACAAAGTCTAATATAAAATATTATATCAGTTATAATAAGGTATAATAAAACTACCTACCATATATCTATAAGTCTTTTGATCAAAGCATTCTCCTTCAATGTCCATATCTAATTTAGTAGAGATACTCATCCGTATATGATAAGCTTAGTATTGTCTATGTAAAATCATTTTAATATATCAAAAGTATATTTGGTTTGACTAATGAAAATTTTATCATTTAGTTGCTTAATTTATAATCCTAAGAAAAATATCAATTCGCTTATCAAGCTTATTTCAAATTATTGAATCATATTCTTAGCAAATAATTCACATAAAGATTTGATAAAAAATAATATCACCAATATGAATTTAAATAATAAAAAATTATTAATAAAATATTTTATAAATAATGTGATGTCGACCTTACCTTTTGAAAAGTTATTTTATATAGAAAAAGAACTAAATCTCTCTTGCTAAGCCCTAAGAGCTTTCTATAACTCATAGAGAGCTTTAAATAAATCATAAATATAATTAAAAAAAATATTTTTAAATCTGGGTGGTTGTTCAATATAAACTATTTTAGATTAAGAAAAATACTTGTGATATCTATTTAAAATAATTTAAAAATTTTAAATTATGCATAGATAAAGAGCATCTTTGTAACTTCAACTCTAGTCGCTCGCATAAGAATATTCTACTTGGCATGTGATACTTGCACGGTATCGATGGTGGGCAGTGTGTGCTATGGTTATGGTAGGCATGTCATATTCTACTTGACATGGGATCGATTGTTTCGTGCGTGACACGTCACAACTATAGAAAGGCGGTTCTGTTGGAGTTTTGGCTAGTTGATATCGTGATCGGTAGTCGTTTCATATCTGGATGTGTTTGAAGTGGAATGAATGGGTGCACTTAAATGTGTTCTGAGAACGGGGTTTCTGAGGTATAGTGGTGAGTGATTACGAGTGCAGCAGCTGCACATCCAACGGTTATGCATCATCATCTATGTTTAAATTTCGTGTGGGTTGATCATGGAGTCGAGTTAGTCACTGGTAAATCTCACAGCAGAGACAGCTGACACAAAAAAGATTGTTCGCAACTATTAACTTGTGAAGAATTACTCAATAATAAGCATTTGCAGGCGTGAATTTTTCTTATCGAGCAATGTGTAGGAATAGAAATTGCCTACACAATGCCGCCATCTAATCTGCAGCACACTTTGACTAAGTGGTGGATCCCACATCACACTTGTTGAGTTGCTAATTCCATCTTTGCTCACTCTGGGTGGGTTCCGTATTCCTTTCCGATCAAACTCCTTTTTGTTTATCATGATCCAAGATACAAATGCTACCTCAGAAAAGAGAGAGTAGCGTCAGCACAAATCATAACCATGACCCCTACACGCTAAACGAAATCACACACGCGAAGAACCTACACACAAAACACACAACAATAACAATAGGTTCTCTACACCATGTACTGCACACATACACAAGTGGGAACTTAATGCGACGTCTGTCTCTCCTACGTACTCTTGCTGCCCTGTGTGGATTGTAGCAGTTCTTTTGCCAAGGATGAAAATGTCTGAGCTGTATTCTGCATCTCCGATGTCCGCAATCCAATGGCCTGCAATAATCAGCCACAACAACATACAGATTTATGACCATGGAACAATTTCTAAGCAGGTAGGTAGGTAATGCTTTTCCATAGCGGGAACAACCAAAAAGATTCGCACCAAGATTTTGCCAAGACACATAGTAGCATTTGTCCTCTTAATGCATCAGAAGAAAGTAGTCAATGTATTTTGTCAAAAGCAATGGAACAGGAAAAGATGGTGAGAATGAGATTCTTCTTATGAAAAGATAGTGTGGTTCATTTGTAGGCTTAATTTATTGTCAAAGCAAAGCCCTCAATTTCAATGAATATATATTTTCAAGTCAGAATGGCCAAAATTGATGTTTGCTAATGTAACATTCAACTCCCTATATTTCATCTTACTTTGTTTTACCAATAAACTCTATGATCCTACTTATATACTTATAAATACTAATTGAATTTTTGGGTATCAACTTAACCCAAGGAAATTCAATTTCGCAAATTGAACCTATATCAGTCCATCCTCAGATTGGTATGGGTCAGATACACACGGGCATACATATGGCTGTATGTACCATGGCACTAAAAAAGATAGAAAATTCTGCAAATAAATACTAATTTAGGATTCTGTCTCACTTATTCTTGGCAAATATTATCAATATTGATAACAATAAACTGATTTCAATCAAGAAAACAATAAAATACCAATCCATTTTGATCTAGCTGAGATCCATATGGATCTAAGCATAGATCCGCATGAATCTAGGTTAGATCCGTTTCATATGATAATAATAAAGTGATTTCAATCTAGAAAAAAATAAATACTAGATCCATTCATATGGATCTATCTAGGCTAACATAAGACTGGTTATATTCAGATCTAGTGTAGATCCACAATGATCAACCCTTGTTCCTTATGGATCTGTCTTAGATCTACAAGAAATTCAGAAGAGATGTAAGAGAAATACTCCTCCCTTGATGTTCTGGAATTATTTAAAAGGGTTGAGAGAACTTTAGAAGGGAATGAGAGTGAGTGAGTGTATGACCGTGAAGGGAATCTAGAAAAAAAATATATTCACTTTCGATTCACTTTCTAACTTGTTCCTCAGTTCTCCAGTTCACTTAAAAACTTTTGCACCACATTTTTAAATTTTAGTTAACAATACAACACAATCCTAGGCAGTAGAAGTGTACAAGGCTTGCCTACAAATTCAATAGAACAAAAAAAACACGAAAAGGCTAGAATTTACTTTAGAACTGTTAGACCATTTAAATCATCTGATGGTAAACAGTAGAACGAAGCACAGTAATGAACATCATTATATGATTGTATATCTTTTATTATAATATCTTTTCTTAGCTTCTATGATACTAGAAATGCAACTTATCATTGATTTGCATTGATCCTTGACTAATCATTTACGAGTACCTCGTCCAATGATTTAAATCTCACCCGATATATGTTTTAGCAACCTATCATACCAATATGATACCAGCATACCAGACAGATAAATGAGTGTACCTGCATCACCTAGTGTCATTCAATAGAAATGATGGATAAATGAATGTAGCCGCATCTAGCTATATATTTTGATACCAGTAATTGGTTGAATCAGTATCTTTTGTTCTGTATCAACCATGAGATTTGCAAACTTGACCTCATCAAAATTGAACATACATTCTAAAGAGACAACAATAAAAAGTGGGACTTGAGAAAGGTATTTATGATATGTAATATCAGAAATCATATCAAGATTAAGAAAAAAAGAAAGAAGAGAAATCTAAATCTCCATTGCTTTCTTGTTAGCTTTTCTTCCAAGGCTGACTTCATTGTTATCAATCCAATAAAGTTGACAAGGGAAAATGACACTCAAATTTGGGACAAGTTAATACCTTCAGCTTTATGACATTCTCCCTCAATTTGCTCTCTGCCATCTTTACAGTATTTGACTCCTGTATCAAGGCAATGCATCATAAACTGTGAATGCTACAAAGCTATGAAAAGAAAATAATAGTTTCCAACACAAATGCTAGAGCTTCCTCAAAATAAAAGGTGTACAAGCTACGAAAATATCAGGAAAAAGAGTGGGCTCATTTAATGGCTAAAAATAAACAAGCATATCAAATTCAATAACTAAGATAACACAAATAAAACAATAAGAAAAGTAGAAAACTATTCTGGGGCATCAGATTTTGAGCACACACGAACATATTACAAAGTAGAAAGAAAGTGGAAGTTATTGACAAGCACCCTGAAGTAATGTTTAAATCTGTCTGATATCAATTTCAATATATCAACATATACCACCCAATATCACTGAATAAACAAAAATTAAAAAGAAATTGTGTTATAGCGAAAGTTGAACTGTATATTTGATACCATAACTGGGTCAGACTGTTACTTTATTAATCTTTGCCCTAAAGAAAACTAACAGAATCACATAAAAGTTGACAATGATAACGATGATGACAATGACAATGAAGACAGGATGACAACAACAAAGAGAATCAATCATTGGGGTGGACAAAACAAAGAGAATCATAATAGATGATTTAGTGGAAAGACCTATTTGTGATTATCTGGGTATGTAAATCTAGTATAAAGAACAAGTTGATGCATTAGGTAAAGTAAGTTTCATAAGCCGACAATAACGCTTCAAACAGTATCAAAACTTCAGACTAAGCTATACCAGTTGCTGATTCTCTATTTACTGTTTCTATACAAGACACTGTTTTTGCCTAGCGTGAGCGGAACTCTACTTGAAGACCAACATCACTTTGAGCAAAAGCGTAAGGCAAAAGAGACTCATAATCTCTACCAACGTCAAGCGTCAAGCCAATTTGCTTCCTTTACTCCAAAGCTAATAGCTGATTCACAGGGGATTAATTCTCTCGGGCGAACAACTGACTCAATAATTTGATCAATTCTCTTCTTTCGATTGCTTTCACACCAGATTGAGAGTTTAAGGGAAGGAAGTACACTAACCGTAACCATAAGTACGGTTATGGTTATTAACCGTAACCGTAAGTACACTAAGACAAAGAATATTAAAAGCTACTATGATATTGATATTAGGTGTTAGAGCAGCAAACAAACTGAATTGGAAGATATGTACTGGCCTTGCATCTAAAATACTGCAGCTTTTGAAACCTTGAGCAACATAAAGGAGAAAAAATAAAAAAAATAAAGACCCAGTTGAAATTGGTTCAAATTTCTGACATGTTCTTAATTCAGGAATAGGTCAAGATGGCAAGGTATGTTGATGATCTTATTTAGAAGCATATAAAAAAAAATTATGGCAAAACTTATAGATGTGTTACTAACATTATAGGAAGGTAAAACCAAACAGGAAGTTTGAAGCAATTGAAATGTAAGTTCTAAATTTTAATTGTCAAAGTTTTGCAGTGGGAGTGCGGATGAATTTTACTCACGTCATTTGTTGCATATCCATACTTTTGCTTGATCTTATCAACCGCACTAATATCCTTCTCCTCCTCGTGCTTATCTTTTCTTGAGTTCATCTTTTCTTCTATATTCAACTTCAATTTTCCTACAGTTCCTATCCGAGCAAAATTTGAAAACTAAATTGTCAAGTTGAAATTACAAAATTGTCCCAAAAGAATCACTCATAATTAATAAAGTGAACATTTTGTACTGACCTTTGAGAGCATGGAGTTTCTTTCCTAACTTCTGCTTGTCCAAAACAGCCAAGTTCAAACCTTTGTGTTTTTCTTTGGTATCTTCAAGGTCAATATCATCTTCATGGGTAGAAAAGACATGTTTCTATGTAAGCATGCTAAAACATAATAAGGTGAATAGAAATTATGGCAATTACCTATGTCCAGCTCAACATCTTCATTATTTACAACTGAGCTACACCTTGTCTCATCAGAATGTAAGAAATTAACTGTTGAAAATAAAGCTGAGAGTTCTTCAGAAATACTTGAATCATCAGCATCATTTTCTTTGCCATGTTTTGTTTTGTTTCCTTTCAGATCTTTGACAACCATGCCAAATATTCCCTGGATAACATGATCTTTCTCATATAATGTAAACTCTATAGCCAACAAGATAAGTGGCACTTCAATATTTTACCTTTTTCCTCTCTTTTTGGGGATTCTTCATGCAAGAAGTCCCTTCTTGTGGGGCAAGACCCTCCATGTAAACATTGGTAATATACTCTAAATGCCTGATAATAACTAAAACAAAATTAGGTGGGTTCCCAAAGAAAGCTTGTAGAACCACAAATTTATTTTATTTGTAACACAGTTGAGTACTTGACTAATAAGATTCTTTCCCTATATAGAGAAGTCTCAAAAAGTTGCCTTATTACAAATGTGTTCGGTACTAGAAATACTGCAGGGTTGGTCTTTCCACCTACATGAAACCTTTTGGGTTAAGGGTAGGCCTTTCTTGTTCAAAGTTATAGCACAGACTAGTACCAGTTTTCATAGCATTGGCTACATATTGAGAATGGGAAACTTTCTTCTAACCTTATTAAAACATTTGTTGATATCAATTCCATGCAAACAAAAAACTTATCGAATGCTACTAATAATATATGGGAACACACTCGATGTACGAGTTTCCTGCCAATGTGGGGCTCTGGAATGGATGAATATATGCAATATTACCACTAGAAGTAGAGAAGTTGTTTCCATGATTCAAACTCTAATCATAAAGGAGTAACCATGCTGTTGTACTAAGGCTTGCCCTCATCGAAAGTTATTACTAATATGCATATGGACTTTAGTTTTAAAAGAAATTCTAAATATTAATATCCACAAGAGTATTATTACATCAAAGAAAGTATTTTTGAAAGAAAAAAGCAATGTAGTCAAGTTATAAGCAGCAGGAAAATAGAACACCTGAAACATAATAACTAAATCATCTTCATCAACAGCAAATGAAATAAGTTAAACTGTGTCCTCAGACAGATTGTCTAAATGTTTAATTTCAATAATGTACCTGTAGATTTCCCTATGAGATAAAACTGAAATAAAGAGCAATGCTTGATCTCCATTGACCTAAGCCACATGCAAAAACCTCAGCAACTTCCAGGAAAATGTTAATGAGTTAAATATCAAATTAAATAACAATTGTTCTCACCAGAAGAATTTCTCCTTCAGAGGAAACACAGAATATACTATTTGCATTTGGGGGTGATTTCAATGTTGGATAGGTTAATCCTCTCAGGGAAACCTCATTTAAGACAGCTAAATCTAGAAGGGATCTGAAATTTGACAATTTCAAATATCAGGTAAATGTGCTTAGACTGTTAGTTCAAACGAAGCAGATTGACCTAACCGAATGACAAGCAAAGTTCAAATTTAAACCTGCTACATTAATTTTTCTGCATCTGCCACCAACAAAATCAACTCACTAATTCTTATAAAGAAACAACATTTCCTAATCAGCAGATGGACATATCTATACACAAAGCTATAATTGGATTCATTATCAAATCAAAAGAAAAACTATAACATATTCTACAGAAGATAGGATCACCTTATCTCCATCTTGCCACAGGAAAACACAAGTGCTAGTCCGACATCCAATGAAGAGCCATGGATAATTGATGCATAATAACAGCTGCCATCTAGCCTTTTCTTACTGTAAACCTTCTTAATCCCCTAAGATGATAAAAACCAAAGGGAAGTTAGTCTTTTCTTGTACTTGCTCAAGGAACTGGAAGGGAAAAATATGTGAAATACCATCACCTGTAATACATGACTTAAAGCATACAGACGTATGGCATTTTCAGAGCAAATCAATACTAGTGGTTGCTTCTGCATTAACTGTTTTGAATAACTTTGTTTGCTTGTATCCACACAGTCTGAGGTGCATACTCCATTTGGTGATGCATCTGTTTCATTTAAAGACTTGAGACAGCTATATATTATGTCATCCTGATGGCTTTTCACATTTTATAAGTGACCATTTAAGAAAAAAAAGGATTACATTGACAAATAGCTTCTGACTAAGGCATACCCAATATATGCATCAACAAAGCTTTACAGGTTTTCTTAGTCTTGACTGGATTAGCACTCAATGCATGCCCTGAATCCTCTTCAAGAGCCATAACTGATGAATCCTCCATCCCTACCAACAATATGCTGTTCTCTGAGCCATTTTGGCCATGATTCACAAATTGCAAAGACATGATACCACTATAAACTTGGCCAGGTATTTGCTTTTGATATAAGATGGTGGTCCCTTCCATCTGGATTACTGATACCTGGAAGACAACATTTTCTTTGACATGCAAATATATAACATGATGCAGAAATAGAAAGGGACATAACTCCAAACATCCATGCAATTTTAGTTCTGTTCCTATGCGGTATGGCATGAATGAAGCTGAACTTTCTTGTGTGCAAGTGATACTCACATACCAATATAAAGATAAAATATTGAGACAATAAATATAGTTATATCATGTTAGTAAGCAAAGCAATCCTCCACTATAATTTTTGGTGCAACAGGAAAACATTTTTAGATATTAAAATGAGAAATGCTTTAAGGTAAACTTTACAGAAAACCTAATTTTGTTTCTTCATGACCCTATATGCAATGACAACAGAGTCTCTATATAAAGAATAATCTAGTTCATTGTAAACTAGGATATATCCGGTGCACGAGACTCCCAGGCTCCCAGTGCAGGGTCTAGGGAGTAGGGAGGGTCAATATTGTTGTTCTACCCCTGCAGTTTATACCTTTTTTTCTCAATAAAAAAATGAGACTTGTTAAGTTCCTCATAAATATCGAAGTCAACTTCATAAAAATATCAAAACTACACATTCTTTATGTGAGTTTCTTATGTACACTGTATAACCACATATGTTTTATTTATAATATAATCACTCCATTATCAATATTTGTATGTCAGCCCAGTGAGTACCTCACAAATTCAAAAAGAAATTTGTAAATTATGCAACCATAGATGAAAAGGATATTCATTAGAGATATTGACTTCCTCCTTCTATCCCGATATATAGTTACTTTGGTACTTGTATCTCTTTACATTTCCAATATATTAGACTTGAGATCCACAAGCATGGAAATAGAATATCCTGATGGGTCATCAAATCCACTTTCTACAAAATTTTCTGATTATTAAGTCCTTGAAAAGAATACTTAATAGCATAACTCCAGTAGACAGTCAAGATATCCTAATAGATTTTAATCACTATTGATAGAGATGAAAGTTCAGTTAAACAATAGTTTGCATTAACTTTTCTAACTAGTGCAAGCTATGCATGATTCTGATCTTCTAATTTAGTCATCCAGGTAAGAAATTGAACTAAAAATTAGCAAACTAGTTTAAAGTGATATTAAAAAACAAATGAAAACAACTAACTAAAAGATAAGAGGAATCTCAATTTCAATAGTTCAATAGTCCAGGAGTACTTACATATCCTTTGTCTGTTCCCACAGCAAGAAGTTTAGAATCCATATTCATACTGATGGACATTATTGCTCCCTTGAGGTTGACATTATGAACTGTGTAGTTGTCACCTTGCTTTGCTGATTTTTCATTCAAAACATGTGCAAAGATTAAAGATGTTTCCAAATAGTCTACAGAAGAAATATCCAACTTCTAACAGAAGATTTTACTTCGTTAAATAGTTCATTCCAAACTCTGAAGCAAATCAATCAAAGCTAAAGTCCAGAAAATTGCTTGACATCCATTGACTAACAAGCATCCCTTACTAAATGCACAAGGTACTAATATAAGGCTAACAAACCTAGAAAGCTCCAGGACTTGGTGTGAAATTCTAAATTTGATGACAAAAAAGTTCACAATTTTTACTATTCTAAATTTTCTTTACTATTTTATTGTATCATTTTTTAACCAGAATAATTACTTCTAGTATAATTATCCTTATGGCATTGTTGCATTGTATTAAGAGGGTCAAATCTTATTGAAATGTTAGATCTATCAGTGTCTGGCTTTGTCCTTAATTTGAAGAAAAAAGGAGCACTTGTTTACAAGGTTTATGCATGTGCCTTGAAACAAGTAAACTGCAAGATGCTGTAAATTTGGCTTTGGTCTAGTTTGATGGAGGCAACATGAAGCTGACATGGTCCAATACTGGCTTAACCACTATAAGTGTCTTTACAAGAATTGTCATGTGTACTTTTAAATTGTGTTGCTTCGTTCCTTAGGGTCAAGGTAAAAAAAGGAAGAGAGAAATTGTCTTATAAGAAATAACAACAAATAGGAATACTTCTTGGTTGTCATATTGAATAAGATACAATTGTGTTTGACAATCATAAAAAGAACAAAGTAACATGTATTTGCACAGTAAGTCAGGTATGGGATGAAATAAGCAAGAAATGTAATTTTGCCCACAGATGGTGTTTACCAGTCCGCCGCAGAGTGGCATGAGGACCAGCATTCAGGCGGTTCATGTGGAATACAGGGCTTACTGCTAGGTAAGCCCTGTGAACCAAGCGTAAGGCCTGTTTAGGCACAGTAATAGGCCTAGACTGGGTGGTAAGCCCAGATCCTTTTTCATTTTTAAAATTTTAAAAATTAAAGAATGAACTTCATCAGTGGTTGAAAATCCCATTACCAGAAATACTGAAATAAGCCAAGTAATATTAAATTCTACATGAATAAGATACTGAAGATCAACCAAAGAGTAGATACCTTGTATAAGTGGTGATTAAGAGATCATATCCACCTTGATAAGCCAACACAATTAATATTAAGCTTTGCGTAATTTAGAATTTGAGATGATGTAGATCAGCCACGAGCTAACCAATACTTCTAAACTGATGCGACGTCGCCTTTATAATATTATATATATATATATATATATACCGAGCGGTATACCGAACGGTATACAGTTTCGTACCGTACCGAGTGAACATTGAAACTCTGGTACGGTACAAAATTGCATACCTTGTATATATATATATATATATATATATATATATATATATAGGCGACGTCGCTGAAAAAGGTGACGTCACATCGCCTCGACGATGTTGCCCGGGGAAGGAAAAAAAAAAAAAAAAAAAAAATATATATATATATATTTAAAGGCGACGTCGCATTTTATAAAAATATTTTATATATAAAATTTTTTTTATATATAAATATTATATATATATATAAATCTTTTATATATAAAAAATATTTTAAAAAATATTTTATATATAAAAACAAGGCGACGTCGCTTTGCTTGGGGAGAAGAGAGAGGCGACATTGCCGAATTATATATATATATATATATATACTTAGCAGTATACTGAATGATATACTGCTCGGTATACTGCATCGTACCATACCGAGCGAATGTCGAAATATCTTTACGATACGATATTTCAAACCTTGGATTAAACCACTAAAGAAGGAAAGCCAAAAGATTTTCTTTCATGCAACATCATCAAGATCCAAGAGAATTACATGTCTAATAACATATGTTTAGTCAGCCTTACATGTCTAATAACATATGTCTAATAATGCATGTCCCTAAATGCTCAAATGAAGATATATTGGCTTTTTGGAACTCATTATATAGCATCTTAACAAGGCAAACCATGATTATGAAGAGAGAAATGAATGGCAAGTGTGTATATCCATTAATTAATGCATATTGAAACAAAATAACTCTATAGGTTATATTTTTTACTGGATCAAACCAAACACCTATATGTTTCTAATCTAGATTTATATTTATTAAATCCTCGCTTGAGTCTGTCTATTGCCACACTTTGCTAGAGGTTAGATGATATAATGTGGCTGTATCACTAATTCCAGAATATTAATCTGCAAACTTTTAAACATCTTAAGTTTCATTAAGTTTCTCCTAATGTGAGTAAATGAACACCATAATTACATGTATCCACTTGAGGATTTTAAATCTCAATCTCATATGATGGAAAAGGTAATTGGCTAATAAATTTTCAATAGATAATTAAAGTATTACCTTGCAGAAATGAAAAAATGCTTTCTGAGGTTTCCTGAAATTTTTTGAAGATGAAAATGCGAATCTGCAAAACCAACAAGCTTAATGCATAAACAAAGTATCAGATTCATCAATACAGTTTATTTTATTTTTATCAATGCAAGCAGCTTACTGATCCACTTTGGTCGCCAGATACAAGGATGTGTGAAGAAACATCAAAATGCAATGATGTAACTGGAGCAGTTGATGAACTTTCATTAAACTGACATAAAAATGTAAATCAGAAAAGACTGTCAAATTGATCAACAAAAGTTCTCCAGGATCTAATACATATCCATATTCTGTAACAACTCAGATACATACTCTAATATAAAAATACCTGCTGCTCTATTGACAAAAGTGGAAACAAAAGGGGGCATGATGCATCCCAAAAGTTGATAGCTCCATCAACATGCCCGGTAACCAAAAGGTTTTTTGCCTTCAAAAAACCGCTAAAGTGTGCAGAACTTCGACGACTTCCATCTTTTTCCTTCATATTAATTGAGAAGAGAGAGGAGTATTTGTTGGGTAACAATATATGGTCCTGCATAGCAACAGACTGTTGCAACAATCAAAAGATATTTATGATGGCATATTAATAGAACAGAGAAATATAATCATTGAGGTGTACCTAATAACATATAACATACCTCTTCCACAGGACATGATGGGCCTATGTACAGTTTGGCAGCAGTGATTCTAGAGTCACCAAATGGCAGTGTCACCATAAACTGCTTTGGAAGAGTTGGGGGTGATTTTGATTGACAGTGCAACAAATACTGTTCAATTGCTGAATCATCATAGAGACATAAGCGGCCTGATCTAAGCAAGAGAACCAGAGTATTCTGTTTGTTTTTGCTTTGGTTGCTGAAGCATGAAACAATTTCCATTCCTAAACAAGGTTCAGTCAATGGAAGCACCAACTTGATTGTTCTAGTTTGAGTGCTCTCATTAATAATAATGACCTGTACTTAGTTAAACAAAGAAAAAACATATTTGAGAGACCTTTTATGCTATTCAAATTTCACCTGTAAAAAGAATCCTTAGCCAGAAGAAAAAAACAACAAAATTAGTTTAATAGGGAAAATGATTGGGTGTGCATCCTGGAGCTTACTGACGAACAATTGTAGAAAAACTTTAAGGTTCTACATATGCAATGTACATACAACAAGTTCACATTGATGTTTGAGCAAACAATCAGTATTCAATAAATATAGTTTTAACTTCTAAGTATGTCATATCATATAATAAATTTCATAACATCTAAACCAAAGTAATATCCATCCTCGATTTCTACCCTTAAAAGTTCAAGTATTATAAAAAAGAATATTTCCTATTTTACCAAGCATAGTTCCAAATTTTTATCCCCAAAGCTACAAAAGAGCAAGTTTCAAGAATCAGTGGAACATTCTTTAACCTCCAACTCTAATATATTTATATATTAATATATATGTCGAACACCACAATGGTCTCAAACATCAACTATATATCAACTTTTCGAGTTGGTTTTTTGTGTCTAGCACTTAAAGATACAGTCCACTAAACATAAACACTGGTAAAAAAGGAACTCTGATTTCACATGCTTCAGTCGTGAGTCTTGTATTATATCAGTTGTCCAAATACCCCAATAGTGCACTATTTCTAAGAAATTCTGGAACCTGTCTGAGATTGATATATTCAAGAATCCAAAATGTTTGACATGTGATAAGCAACAAACTTTTAGAATATCGAAGACCAGAAAGTTTGTACCTGAAAGGAATGAGAAGATCCAGAATCACTGAAACCATTAACATACAAATGACCTGAACTTTCATCGTGGGCAAACCACCTTAAAGAAACTATAGGGACTTTGTCCATCTTATATCCTAGGTTGAGCTTAAGAAGAGGAACATTTTGAGAAGCATAAGAGTCCTTATGATTCCGTAGTGCTTCACTATTATGATCTAAAAATACTGGTATGGCCCAAAGAAATATATCTCCGCTACTATATCCAACAACAACTTTACTTCCAAAGACACATGCCCAGGATGCTGATACAACAAGCTTTGGTTCCTGCGATGAATGTTGTGCATTTCCACCAGCAACAAGCAATACTTTACTTTCTTGAATTCCCCATAAGCTAATAAGTCCATTTCTAAAGATAATAAGAACCCTGCTCAGAAATCAATACTGCAAAAAGTCAAAAGAATGCAAAAATCCAATAACTGCATATCTTTAATGTAAATTTGGCCAATGAGGACATGATACATATAGTAGTTATCATCAAGTATTGCATACGCATATCGCTAGTCTTTCAAAGAACTGTCAGATCACTTAGAACGGTTTAAGTCCACAGCTTCAGCAGGAAAAGTACATAGTGACAAAAGATTTAAACTACATCATTACCAACATCTTGTGGCAGTAACTCATATATAAGACAGCTGGGATAACTACTTTCCTTCTCTTTAAAGTCATATTTCCAGGAATCAAGAAGCAAGTGCAAACTAAAGATCTTATTGAATAAGAGAAAAAATATATGAAAAAGCCAAAGTATACAAGATTGAAAAACAACTATTACTAATATGCTCATGGTTTAATGCTCTATGAAAATACATGATAAGCAAGAGATCTGCAATACATATTTGACAAGAAATGAAGCAATCTAGTTCAGGAAAAGATGTAATATTATCTGCAATACAAAGGTGACACAAGTATGCTTTCCTCAAAACAAAAAAAGAGATGCCTATACAAAACTCTTCTGGATTTTCTACTTAATTGGACATAGCAACATGCTCTAACAGACCAACATTTCCCAATTGTTGAATATATTTTGACTAAAATTTCTAGCTTCCATTTTACTTCATTCCTGACTAAGTTTTACTATCTCATAATATTTTACAGTTTATGTTGTATTTATTGGAACTATATGAAAAACACATTACTTCAACAAAAATGTCCTTGTTATCATTTGCTTACCCCCGAACTTCAGTTTTGATTGTGACATGAAATAACAAAGAAAAATAAACGAAAATGACACTTTATTATTTTGTAGTTTTACAAAAGTTGTTATTTTATTTTTGGTTTAATGACCTAGACTTTCTATCATGTATAAGGTTTGGATTTTAATAAATCTTAGGTAAAAATTCATAAACTGTATTTAGATGATAATAAGTATCAAGATGACCACTAAAAACCCAGAGTTTAAGTAATTCAAAGCAGGTAATCAAGAGGATACGCATGTTGGAAACAGAAAGGTTCAGAAATTGGGTTGCCTAGCATCTAGGCACATGTCATTTAAAGATACTTGTCTTGAATACTCTAAAAGTCTAAATCCTGTTATCTGAGGCAAAAGATAGGTTTTTGCCTATCCAGAATTCATTTTATTGATAAAATAAAAACACAAAAAAGGAAGAAATATGAAAGGAAGAATAAACAAATTTAGAAGCCACAGGCTCTAAAGACTAATTTAGAGGATCCGCACCAAATTTACGAATGTAACTAGTCAACATTCGCATTGATTCACATGAAAATTTGTAACAAATTATCATAAAAACAATTGAAGAAACTAGTATATGTCTAATAAAACATGCGGCTAAGATTACGGTGTGCCGAGTTGGACAAGGAGCTAGAGGAATCAGAGATTGATCTCGTCGACCTTGAATACTACAATAAAGATTCACAACCGATGATAGAATTGGGTCGAAGCAATGAAAAACCAAGAGAATCATTTGCTTGATGAGGTGGGAGATCCTTCACATTCTTAACGTTTTATTACTAAGGTAATAGAAGAAAAGGAATAACTTCTCCAGTAGGAGGAAGATCCCCCTCAGTTAGAACGTGATGGAAAGAGCCAAACAACATCGAGTCAAACTACTTGATGAACTAAAGACACTTAACCAATTGTCACAAACTTAGATGGTTGTACCTAAGTCGTGCAGTACCCTTGCGTGTCCGTCCGTAAAAGGTTAGACTCATTGAAACTTCTTATGGTCCCTTAAGGACCTACAAAAAAAAAGACGGGATAAAGAAAGCATTTAACTCAGGATCCATAAGCAGTCATTTCAGCAAACACATGATAGACAATGTAAATTACAAACATAGACTTCGTAAGTTCTGAATGATCGCACAACAAAGGGTCCAAGGTAGTCCGCTACGACCAAAAGTCCTTATAAGTGCCCATATGACACTACTATGAACAAAACAGTGAACCAGCCTTAGATACTACCCTAAAGGCCCATCTAATCATGTGCCACCTGGATAGCTCTTAGGTGTTGTACTGGCTGACATTCCACACCACTCTGCAAAGCTAGAAAACCCTCAAAATGGCTACCTGAATGGCCTATTTCTAACTAGTTTTGCCTCTACACGATGACTGCATATAACCTGAGTTTACAAATTTGAAATGGCAACAAAAGCCAACCAAAATAGGGCTACCAAGCCTACTATAAGTCATTTATATACTGTGCAAAGCATAAACAAAACTGAAAGACACAAGCATACATAAGTATTACATCGAACACCCCTTTTATAGTTTTGTCCATGATATTCTCCCCCACTTATTCCTTCGACGTCCTCTTCGAAACCTTTGTGAATGCTGCATCTCCTCACCTTTACTAAATCTTCAATCTTCTGCTCTGTTTGCAACGTGCCCCTTGGCTCCCAATTACTCTCCGTTGCTATTGTTAAGAAGTCGGACTTTGATCCACCACATTGCTTCAAGTTGCCAATGACTTTGACTCTGATGTGGGGTTGGCCGATTTGTGCTAATCCTTATTGGTTCTAATGTATCCTTCAGATAAAGGAAAAGACCTTCCTTGTTATGCGTCAATCTCTTAAACGTCTCATGCCGCTTAAACTAGGTGGATGCTTGTTGGAGCTTTAACGAGCATTGCCTCGCAGACTTTAAAGTTTTTAGGATCTTTCCTCCACAAAATTAGACCATCTATTCCTCATCTACTTAGTTGTCGCCTCCAAGTAAGTTTGCATCACTTCCACTTTCGATTAGCATTTTGTTGGAAAATAAAGTGGGCAGTCTACTCTCAGTAGCACCGATCACCATTGGTGAGGATTTAACAATTATTGTCTTTCACTAAGTTTCTTCAAATAGTCTTTGAACATATGCAAAGCTCCTTTGCTCGATATATAAGAGAACTGTGGTACTTGGTTTCATATATTCTCTTGAAAGTTGAGACGGCAAAGGTTGCTCGACTTCGCCCGCCTCCGCAAGGGTTGTACTCCATGCATCGAGCTGGTTACTAGCCTGTGCCTGCTCTTTGTTCACACTTTCGAAGTACCCAAAGTGTTTGCACTCCTTGCGTTGAGTTAACTACTACGATTCGCCTTCTCACTACCATCAAACTTTTGGAATGCAAGAAGTTTTGGTCGCTTATAGGATTGTATCATCTTCTCCATCATCTATACTGCCTACTCCTCTAAGTAGAAAAGGTACAACACTACATACTGCCTACTTCGTTTCATAGTCGAGCACTCCTGCATCAACTCAAAGTCCTCCACTTTCGGCTATTTTGATGAGAAGCACTATATACTAACACGGAAGTCCCACTCTACGATATCATGGCATTGCCATGACCATGGCCTACTATTCATTGCCTAGTATTTACGTCCCTTTCTTCACGATCGAATAGATCCACTTCGGCGACACTATAGCACTCCTTTGAGTCCACCTCCATTTTAACCGACACTTGGTTTCGGGTAGTTGAGTCCCTTTGGACTCGTCATCGCTTCCTCACCTCTTTCGACCACCTACTTCAACACCTCTGTGTTCTCTGAGCAGTTCCCCTTGGTCGATGGAAAGATAAGCTGCAACTCCTATATATGACCTCCACCATCATATTGCAGAGCTCGCACTGATTCTGTCCTCCTTAGCTTCCTTGGTAATAATGTTCATTTACTCGTCCTTGTCTTCTGACTTACCGGGATCCCTTAAGCGAATATGAACTTTAGAGCAATCCAATTCTCCAACCGCTTATATCATACCTCTATATGATCAAGCCTCCCGTATAGGGACTCCCTGGTACTTTCACTCAGAGTTCCCTATTAGTGGTACACAATCCTCGTATGATTATGACCAAAGTTTTCATCCGATGAAAAATTCAATACACGCACAAAAGACTCGTATCTGTGGTACCATGACAATCACTCCTTGAATTCATAATCGTTATTGCCGTCATATTGTTCACCGAACTGGAGCTCTCAGTAGCTCCCGATCATTCCTCCATATAATCAAGTCCCTCACGGGACTTCTCTCATCTGTGTCGCATTGTCTCAAACTATTCTACAATGATCCGCTGCACCATGTTACCTCCTGGTGACATCTCCATTATATCTTGATTTGTGGGATAAACTCAGACTCCGATCTCTCCATGTGTGGCCTCTACCAACACATCGCAGGGCCTCTACTGTTAAGACTCTAGCTAGGAGAGTCATAATTGAGAGGGACATTCATGTAAAACCTACCTAAGCCGACTCCTATTAAAGAGGTGAAGAGGCCGGCTAGGGTTAGGAGGTTGTTTCTTAGAGAAGAATTAGGAGTTGTAAGGGAATAGGAGTCTTAAGTATGAGTCCTATTAGGAGTTGGTTAGAAGTAGGAGTCTTGAGTAGGAATCCTATTATGAGTTAGGGTTTAGAAGCCCTATAAATAGCTATGTATTCCTCCTCTTTTCATAAGCAATAGATGAATCTTTTCTACAGCCTTTGAGCAGCAACTTGGAGGGAGGAACCCCTATAGAGTTCCAAGGAGGTCGATTCCCTAAAGAGGTCAACCCTAAGTTTAGAATCTGCAAGGGTTCTAACACTTGGTATCAGAGCAGCGTTCTTGGCATTTCGTTGCCCTTCCATAGCCATCCATTAGCCCTCCACAGTCGCCCAAAGCAATTCCCACAATTGCTTAAAAGATCGTCGCCAAATTCCACCGTCATCTCCACCACCGCAAATCATCCTTTGATCTCCCCGTGAATTGCAACAGGTTCTGGTTTCCTACCTTACTGCTGTTGCAATTTAGTTATCCCTATTCGAAAATACAAGAAAAAATTGTTCCTATATTACTGCATAAACTTTTCGTCCAAAAGTTTTCATCTCTACGACGAAAGATACATTGCAGAATTTCAGCCCCATAGCACCGTTTGTTTGATCTTGATACTATATTTTTTCTATCCAAATCTTTACGAAATTTTTATGATAGCTTTGCCACTTTCTACTAGTAGATTTCCCTTTGATTTCGTCGAAAAATTCTCAATATAAACCACTGATCTTTTACGTCCAATCCACTACACTTGAAAACCTGTGCTGCAGAAAATTTCAGCCGCATATTGTTGCCTTAACTCATCTATTTGCAATCTTTTTTGAATAAAATTTCTTATATACTTCATAGATCATCTTGGCTTCCATCTAAGGTTGATCTATTAAGGAATTCATCTTTAAAAATGATTTTATGTTGCTGCAAATTTTCATCGTAAACTGCTGAAATTTTTCGACGAGAATTCTGCTATCGCAACTTACACCAATTTTCTTGCTGTTACTGTCGAAATTTTCCTGATTAAATTGGACATCCTTGTTGTCATATAAACTGAGATATTGATGTCAATTCCCTCCTCAAATCTCTCAAATTTTTTGTGGAGATTTCATCGAGAAATCGTTGTTTCTTCAACGATAATTCTGCTCTTACAATACAACACAATTCTGCAGCAAACTTCCACTGATTTCTATCAAACCTTTGCTGCCATCTACCACAGATCTAAAACTTTCATTCACAGCCCTAAAACTCCGCCAAATCACACCCTCAAACTGTAGCCAAAACAGCCACAAAACAAGCCTAAACCGCAGCCTACATCTACCAATCCACCAACCCTTTCGACCATTACTTCTCTCAACCTATATATGCCTTTAACCCGTCAACAAAAGAGAGATCTTAACATCACAGATTTGGAGGCATATACTATAGCATATGAGGAGGCAATCAATGCTAAATTCGAAGCCTTCGAGACACGAATGGAGGATAAGATTCGGACTCTCTTTAACGAATTCAGTTTGGGCCGACCACCAAGCTCGAAAAAATCACATCAAGGAGAGAGCTCTAACCAATCGCATCAAGCCCAAAGAGATGACTTCCAAGAGAGGCGCTATGACCGACCCTAACTATTCACGCATGAGAGTGGACTTCCCTAGATGGGAAGAAGGAGACCCGATTGGTTGAATCTCACGCACGGAGCGATATTTTCGGTACCATAAAACTGCGGATGCATCCATGGTGGAAATTGCAGCTATACATCTTGAAGGGGATGCCATACAGTGGTTTGACTGGTTTGAACACAATTATAGAGTCCTTTCATGGCGACAATTCAAAGAAGGACTGCTGAACCGCTTCGGACCAACTTATTACGAGAACATTGACGGACAACTAGCAAAGATCCGACAAACCTCCACCATTCAGGAGTACCAAACCAGGTTTGAAAGGTTATCTAATCAAACTCGTGATTGGTCTGAAAAACAGCTATTGGGGACCTTTATTGAGGGCTTAAAGCCGGAGATCCGAGGAGAAGTTAAGACACGACAACCATACACGCTTATGGCAGCCATCTCTTTCGCACGACTTCAAGAGGAGCGATTGAACCATGAAGCCCGGAGGACTAGGATCACTCCTCGACCTACAATACTAAAGCCCTCAGCTCCCCCTACTATCAACCGAGTTCCTACACCGAAAACGTTAACAAGAGAAGAACTTCGGGAGCGATCTGCGAAGGGGTTATGTTGGCATTACGACGAGCCGTGGAGCCGCGAGCATCGCTGTAAAAATGGCAGACTTCTTATGATTGAACCAGTAGAAGAAGAGGTCATTGAACATCCAGAAGAGAGCCTTGAACATAAAGAAGAAGATACGGAAGAAGAGCCACAACCGACCGACATTACGGTACACGCACTAGTCGGCTACTCAAACCCACAAATGATGAAAGTTGGAGGCCTTCTCAACCAACAGCCGATCACTGTTCTCATTGACACGAGCAACACTAATAACTTCCTGAATAGTAAGGTTGCTGCTCGGATGACACTGCATATTGAAAGTTGCAGCAAGTTCGATGTAAAGGTTGCCGACGGCAGAATCCTAAAGTGCGACCAAAGATGCCCGCAGGTGAAACTATTACCGCAAGACCAAGAAATTATCACCGATTTCTTCCTCCTACCAATTGATGACTATGAGGCCATGCTTGGCATAGAATGGCTGACTACACTAGGTGATGTCTCTTGGAACTTTTCCAAATTAATTATGAAATTCTACTATAAGGGCAAACAGATCATCCTACGCGGGAAGCGCGGAAGCAACGTAACCATCGTTTCGACCCAACGAATGGAGAAAGTTTTGCACAAGGTAAATAATGGCTTTTTGATGCATCTCCAGCAGCAACTAGAAGGGAAGAAAATAGAAATTGAAGATCAAAATCTTGCCCAATTGCTTACTGAATTTGCCGACATTTTTGCTGAACCGCGCGATCTTCCTCCTTCTCGGCAACATAACCATCGAATTCCAATCCTTCCGGGCAAGCCACCAGCGAACACTCGACCGTACCAATATCCTCACCTCCAGAAAGATGAAATTGAAAAGATCGTAAAGGAGATGCTTGAAACAAGGGTGATTCGGCCAAGTTGTAGCCCCTATTCCTCACCGGTGCTACTTGTACGCAAGAAGGATGGAATTTGGTGGATGTGCATCGACTACCGAACTTTAAATAGCATCACTGTCAAGGACAATTACCCAATACCAGTGGTGGATGAACTTCTTGATGAATTAAAAGGAGCTCGAGTCTTCACGAAGTTGGACCTCCGATCCGGTTACCACCAAAGTCGGGTATGTGAAGATGACATTCCAAAAACTGCATTCTGCACACATGATGGCCATTATGAATTCTTGGTAATGCCATTTGGACTCACTAATGCTCCTTCAACCTTTCAAAGTCTCATGAACGATATTTTTCGGAGCTTTCTTCGTAAATTTGTGCTGGTATTTTTCGATGATATTCTTGTTTACAGCCCTTCTCTTGAGACTCACTTTCAACATTTACGGATTATTTTGACGATCCTTCGGGAGACTACTCTTTTTGTTAAGCAACCAAAGTGCAGCTTTCTCCAGCAAAAAGTAGAGTAACTTGGGCATATAATATCAGAAGGAGTGGCGGTAGACCCAACAAAAATTGAGGCAATGCAAGGCTAGCCGAAACCTACAAACGTGAAATTACTGCGCGGGTTCCTTGGACTAACGGGCTACTACCGAAAATTTGTTAAAGACTATGGGAAGATCAGTGCACCACTCACTTCTCTACTGAAAAAATATGCTTTTCAATGGTCGGACAAAACCTCCGCTGCCTTCAACAAACTTAAAGCAGCCATGACAACGACGCCGGTGCTTGCGCTACCAGATTTCAACCGACCCTTCATTATTAAGGCCGACACATCTGGAGTCGGAATTGGAGTCGTTCTCATACAAGATGGTTGACCACTCGCATACACTAGCAAGGCATTATCTCCCTCCCATCAAAACATGTCGGTATATGATAAGGAGATGCTCGCCATTGTACATGCAGTAACGAGGTGGAGACCCTACCTGATCGGCCGACGATTTCAAATTAAAACTGACCATAAAAACCTCAAATACTTTTTGGAGCAAAAGATATCATCCCCTGGGCAGCAAAAATGGGTAACCAAACTTCTTGGATTTGATTATGAAATTATTTACAAAAAGGAGAAAGAAAACGTTATTGCAGATGCACTCTCACGGCTACCTGAGCAAGCTAAGGTTTCAGCCATCTCCCTTCCTACCACCGGTCTCCTCGAGGACATTAGGGAAGAATGGAAGAAGGATCCAGAGATCAGCAACATCATAAAAAAATTGGAGGAGGATCCAAGTGCAATAGCCCATTACACTTGGGATTCGAGGGATCTACGCTACAAATGTCGCATTGTGCTTATACTGGACTCCCCTTGCATCACAATCATCCTGCATGAAATGCACTCCATACCTTCAGCAGGGCACTCTGGATTCCTAAGAACCTACAAAAGAGTGAAGCAAAATTTTTATTGGAGAGGGATGAAAAAAATTATTGCTGAATATGTGGCACAATGTGATGTATGTCAACAGCACAAGTGTGAAACTGTGGTAAATCCAGGGAAGCTATAACCACTACCCATACCGGACTCGGTGTGGACTGACATCTCCATGGACTCAGTGTGGTAAAAGCATAATTCTCGTGGTGATTGATCGACTTACGAAATATGCTCATTTTTGTGCTGTGAGAAATCCCTACACTGCTGCTAGTATTGCCCAGATTTTCATAGAAAATATTGTTAAACTGCATGGGATGCCAAGGTCCATCGTAAGTGATCGTGATAGGATCTTCACTAGTAAATTTTGGACCAAGTTATTTCAGTTACAAGTCACTAAACTCAAGATGAGCACGGTGTATCATCCACAAACCGACGGCCAAATAGAGGTGGTAAATAGGTGTTTAGAGACGTACCTTCGGTGTTTCGCTAGCGACCGACCAAAAGAGTGGGCGAAATGGCTTCCCTAGGCCGAATGGTGGTATAATACATTAAAACTACATATCATTCATCTACAAAATGTGCCCCTTATGAAGCATTGTATGGTCGACCAGCCCCTGTGATTCCAAAATTTGTAATTGGCTCGGCCAAGGTAGATCAGGTTGACCAATAATTGATTGATAGGGACAAACTCTTACAACTGTTAAAAGATAATCTCTCTACTGCTCAAGCCAAAATGAAGCAACAAGCTGACACACGACGAAGTGAAAGAGAATTTTCAGTAGGAGATTAGGTTTATCTACGCCTACAACCATACAAGCAACTCTCCATCAACACTCGAGCCTCCATGAAGCTATCCCCTCGTTTTTATGGGCCCTATCAGATCACAGAGCGTATTGGAGCCGTAGCATACAAACTTAAATTACCTGAGGATGCCAAAATTCACCCTGTCTTCCACGTGTCATGCTTGAAGCCCAAGTTGGGAGAACACGAGTCACCCCAGATCCAACTGCCCAACCCAACTGAGGATGGAGTTATTCAAGCCCAACCACAAGCCATCCTCGATCGTAGGATCGTGATGCGTCGCCGACATCCCTCTACTGAAGTACTAGTGCATTGGAATAATCTACCACTTGAAGACGCCACATGGGAACCATATGAGGAGCTGAAGACCCGGTTCCCTGAGTTCATGGAATCTCAGCCTTGAGGACGAGACTGATTTGAAGAGGGCGGGTCTGTTAAGACTCTAGCTAGGAGAGTCCTAATTGAGAGGGACATTCATGCAAAACCTACCTAAGCCGACCCCTATTAAAGAGGTGAAGAGGCCGGCTAGGGTTAGGAGGTTGTTTCTTAGAGAAAAATTAGGAGTTGTAAGGGAATAGGAGTCTTAAGTAGGAGTCCTATTATGAGTTGGTTAGAAGTATGAGTCTTGAGTAGGAATCTTATTATGAGTTAGGGTTTAGAAGCCCTATAAATAGCCATGTATTCCTCCTCTTTTCATAAGCAATAGATGAATCTTTTCTGCAGTCTTTGAGCAGCAACTTGGAGGGAGGAACCCCTATAGAGTTCCGAGGCCGATCCCCTAAAGAGATTAACCCCAAGTTTAGAATCTGCAAGGGTTCTAACATCTACCACCTGCAATTGTGTTTGCTCCTTTGATAATCAACCTTCGTCCACCCGCTCTCGGGTCACACTCGGACGAAACACATGTCTAGGATAGTCCGTCGCCTAGCAACTCTCGAAGTCCACTGACTTCATTAAAATTAGTACGTCATTGTTTGGATCTTGGGCCTCTGCCCCCAACATAATCTTCGTGCACACCGCTTCCTTCGTGGCAACTCGAATGGCAGCACTGTGACATTCTTTAAAAGCACTCATGCCAAGGCCTTTTGACCCCAACTTCGTCTTCGCAAGTTGAGTCGCCTTAGTTTCTCCATCAAATGCTTCGTCGAGATGAGGTGCATGTGCCTTGAAGCTCCCTTCATCTTTGACACAATGCAAGATGAGTCCACTCCATCAGAATGAGGGACCCATTGTCACGGACAAAATTGTCAATGGGGTGTTCGACGTAATACTTAAGTATGTCCGTGTCTTTTGGTTTGTTCATACTTTGCACAACATGTAAAGGGTTGGCAATAGGCTTAGCAACCTCATTTTCTTTCGGTCTGTAGTGGACCATTTTAGACTCTTTGTTGTATGACCATTCAGAGCTTATAAAGTCTGTTTGTAATTTGCATGCTATGAAGTGTTTACTGAAATGATTGCTTGTGGATCCCGAGTGAGACACTTTCTCTAACCCGTTTTATCTTTTGTAGGTCCTAAGGGACCATAGGAGGTTTTGAGGAGGCTGACCTTTGCGGACAGACACGTAAAGGTGCCGCACTGTCACGGACTTAGCTGGTTTTGCCTAAGTCGTACGGCACCCTTGCGAGTCCGTCCGTAAAGGTCAGCCTCCTCGAAACCTCCCATGGTCCCTTAGGACCTACAAAAGAGAAAATGGGTTAGAGAAAGCGCCTCACTCGAGATCCACAAGCAACCATTTCAGTAAACACTTCATAGTCAATGTAAATTACAAACAGACTTTACAAGCTCTGAACAGTTATACAACAAAGAGTCAAAATAGCCCACTACAGACCGAATATCTCTCATAAGTGTCCACATGACACAACCTTTATTTACAAGCCTAAGACGGTCACCAAACCAAACTAAAATGAGGCTATTAAGCCTTCGACCATCCCTCTACATGCTGTGCTAAGCATGAACATACCAAAAGACATAGACATACATAAGCATTACATCAAACATCCTGTTTAGAATTTTGTCCGTGACAGCACGACTCAGGCAAAACCAGTTAAGTCCGTGACAGATGGTATCAGAGCGGGACAAGCACTCATAGAAACACTTGGCATGTAAACGTGGGGGATCTAGCGGGGCTGCGTTGAGGGCAGCCAGCACGCGCAACCGTTTGGGGAAAATAGGCATGGAGATGTAGGGAAAATGAGTTGCTCAAAGGAGCGAGCATCTGATATTGGCATTCAAAGGAATCGCCAACCCTTCGCGCAAGAGGCACCATAAGGATAAGCAAGCTTAGAAGAATGCGTAGCGCACAAAGGTTGAGATGACTGAGTTCAAGCTATGACTCGATATTGGCAACTATACTTGATGGTGCTCAAGGCAAGCGAGGCGCTTGGTAAATGATGAGACCATACAAGGTGGAATGGGTTGTTCAACGACCAAAAAAGTTGTACAAAGCTCACAAAGGTGAGGGGAATTACTAACTCGAAGAATTCAATACTCATGCAAGGACTTGTATGTGGACGATGGAATGTTCGTGGCCATCCGAAGGCGACCGAAGCTCGACACCATGGAGCATTGAAACTTTCTCTTCACCATGAGAAGGATACGTCTGTAGGAGACTGAAGTGTGTAGCGAGTTCAGCATGTTGCTAGGCCTTAAGGGGTGCAGCGGGGGCTACATTGACGTGGAGTCGTAATCTAGCAAGTGCATTTACGAGGGCAAAACAATGCACAATTTGTTCAGCAAGACGGAGTAGTCCAAGGGGATTGTTGTCTCCGAAACTTCCAGAGGGAAGGATGTGAAGAGAGAATTTGCTCCATCGAGACAAATACCTTGGAGGGATAAGTCCCAATTCAACAGAGGGAGAATCATGTGCAACAGACCGCATATGTTGAGGAGGAGTACCTCAAGACAACAACCCCACAAAGCTCAACAAGCCGAGCGAGTGGCGAGGAGTCGTCACATAATCTCGTATGAGATAATGCATTGGGGATGTATTGCGAGATCAAGTAGGGAAGCGACCCAATGCAACACAAATGAAGACACACTTGGAGCCGAAATGAAGATCGGACTCAACAAAGGGCTGACCCGTGGAATAGTGGGCGCAAGGACCACCATCAACCCAATGCAAATCGAGGAGCGAAGCAACTTGGGTGTAACTTGGTGAAGGACCTAAGCCGCATGAAGGGAGTTGGTGTAGAAGATGAAATATGGAGCGGAGGCACGAAGCTTTCCTTGGACAGAGGTCTAGGACATAAACTCTTGTAGAGGCAAGAGTGGGATTATGTCGTTTCATGGGTCCCTCATTCTGATGGAGTGGACTCATCCTACATGGTGCCAAAGACGAAGGGAGCTTCGAGGCATATGCATCTTATCTCGAAGAAGTATTTGACGGAGAAATTAAGGCGACTCCACTTGCGGAGGGGAAGTTGGGTTCAGAAGGCCTTGGCATGGGGCAAAAGGACATAGGGGCGGGTACTCTTGAAGAATATGCCACAGTGCTGCCATTCAATTTGCCATGAAGGATGCGATGTGCAGCGAAGATTGTGCCAGTAGGGGCAAAGGCCCAAGATCCAGACAATGGTGCACCAATTTCAATGAAGTCAGTGGACTTCGGGAGCTACTAGGTGACGAACTGTCCTAGAGATGTGCTTCGTCTGGGTGTGACCCGAGAGCGGGTGGACGAAAGTCGATTGCCCAAGGAGCGAACACAATCGAAGGTGGAAGAGGCCCTGCGATGTATTGGCAGAGGCCACACATAGAGGGATCACAATCCGAGTTCATCCCACAGGATCAAAATGCAACAGAGATGTCACCAGGAGGTGACATGATGCAGCGGATCGTGAAGGAATAGTTTGTGGCAATGCGATACACACGAATATAGTCCCACGAGGGACTAGATCATACGGAGGTATGATCGGGAGCTACTGGAAGCTCCACTTCGGTGAACAACACGACGACAAGAAAGGCTATGGATTCAATGAGTGAATGTCATGGTATCGCTGAGGTGAGTCTTCTGTGCGTGCATCGAATAAAAGCCATGGTCATCAACATATGAGGGCTATGTACCATCGAGGGAGTATACCGAATGCAAGTACCAGTGAGTCCCATAGGAGGGACTTAATCATGAAGAGGTATGGTCAGAGCGGTTGGAGAGTTGGACTGCTCTAGAGTTCATATTCGCTTAAGGGAGCCCGGCAAGTCGGAGGACAAGGCCGCGTAAGCGAACGTTGCTACCAAGGAAGCTAAGGAGAACAAAATCAGTGCAAACCCTACAACATGATGGCAGAGGCCATGCACGAGAGTTGCAGTCTGTCTTTCCATCAACCAAGGGGAACTGCTTGGAGAACACAAAGGTGTTGAAGTAGAGGGTCGAAAGGGACGAGGAAGCGATGAGTCCAAAGGGACATTGCTACTCAAAACTAAACATCGGTTAGAATGGAGGTGGACTCGGAGGAGTGCCACAATACCACAAAGGCAGATCTATCAATCGCAAAGAAAGGGATGCAGATATGAGACGACGGATAGTAGGGCCATGGGCATGGCAGCGCCATGGTACCGCAAAGGCGGGACTTCCGTGCTCTCATGGGGGGAGAGCGCTTGGTCATGAAAGGGGCCGAGGAGGTGGAGAATACGGAGGCAAACTCCAAGTTCTGAGATAAGGCTAAAGGGCAGAGGCCAGGGAACTTCGTAAGACTGGTGTCAATAAGCTTCTCATCAAGATAGCCGAAAGTGAGGATTTTAGGCCGATGCAAGAGTGCACGATCAAGGAACGAAGCAGGCAGTACACAGTGCTGTACCTTTGCTACTTAGTGAAGTAGACGACAGAGATGATGGAGAAGACATTATAATCTCAAAGGCAACCAAAACTATTAGAGACTTACTCTAAGTTGGGATGAAAACTTCCTGCATTCCAAAAGTTCGATGGCATTGAGAAGGTGAATCACGGTAGCTAACTTAATGCAAGGAGTGTAAACACTTCGAGTGCTCCAGAAGTGTGAGCAAAGAGCGGGCAAAGTCTAATAACCAGCTCGATGCATAGAGTACAACCCTCGAGAAGGCGAGCGAAGTCAAGTAACCTTTGCCTTCTCAAATCTTAAGAGAATGGGCGAAACCGAGTACCACAATTCTCTTATATATCCAGCAAAGAAGCTTTGCACATATTCAAAGACCCTTCGAATAAACCAAATGGAAGACAATAGTTATCAAATCCTCACCAATAGTGATCAGTGCTACTGATAGTAGATTATCCGCTTCATTTCCTAACAGAATGTCAATCGAAAGCAGAAGTGATGCGAATATACTTGGAAGTGACAACTAAGTGAAAGAAGAGTCGATGGACAAATTTTGTGGAGGAAGGACCCAAAAACTTCAAAAGTTTGCGAGGTGATATTCGTTAAAGCTCCAACAGGCATCCACCCAATTCAAGTGGCATGAGGCATTTAAGAGACTAACGCATACTAAGGATGGTCTTTTCCTTTATCTAAAGGATCCGTAGGAACCAACAGTGTTCAATGTTAGGATCCTTTTATTTTTTTCTTTTATTTTCTATGTTTTAATTTTATTTTCTGCATATTTATTAAGTTTGTTTAGTTTAGCTAAAGTCGGAACTCTATAAATAAGGATGTAACTGCTTCTTTTCAGTTATCTATGAAAAATACTATTCTGTCTTTTGACAAACCCTAGGAGGTCAATCCCCTCGAAACGATCAAGGAGGGACGATCCCCTCGAAGTGATCATCCCCTTTCTCTTCTTTTTTACGATAAAACTTTAGGGTCTTATCATTTGGTATCAGAGCGGCGATCCTTGGCGTTCTCACTACAACGTACTATTCAAAAAAAAAAAGGAAAAAGGGTTGTTACCCCAGCGGCCACCGAGAAGGGTTCCATGCTTCCCTTCTTCCCCACCGCCGCCCCTGCTCTCCGGCAGGCCACGCCCTACAGCGACCCTTGCTGCCTCCTTCCCACCGCCGGCGCTGTTTCCCGGCCGATCGATCAACGTCGCCGCTGCCCCCCCAGCCAGCGACCTCTCCTCCTCGCTTCCCCATCTCACTCAAGCGAGAAGGACCATTAGCGTCGTCTCCCTGCCAGCAGACCACCCCTTCATCGTTGATACTATCGGCGACGCTGCCCTAACTTCCCTACTACCGTGCCCCCCCCCCCAGCTCGCAACCGCAGCCGCCGATTGCCCCCCTCCTCACGGCAACCGAAACAGGGCAACTCACCACTGCTACACTTGTTCCAGCCGTGCCTCCACCAGTCGCGCCACCTCCAGCACTCCTCTTCCCCTCGAGCGCCGTCGCCGCCCAGCCGACCCATCACCGCTGCAGGCCATCGTGCGACGACCGCCGCTCGCCTCCCAACCGTCGCTCCACCTTGCTCTGTATCCTTTGTAACCGAAACAGAGCACAGGCAACTCACCTTGCTGCCCCTGTTTCCAGCCGCGCCACAGTCGCGTGGGTTCCCTTACTGCTGCGAACGCCGGTTGCCGCCACCGTCGCTGCTACTGCCCAGCTACTGTGCAGATGCCCTTGACTAGACATCAAAAACAAGAACTGGGGATTAACAACTTGCAATCGTACGCAATGGCTGCCGATAACTCAGTGAAGGCACAAATGGAAGCGTTGGAAATCAGAATTGAGAGTCGGCTACAAAAAACTCTTCATGATTTCAAAAAGAGCTTGTTGGAGCATTTTAGCCGGTTTCAACAAGATGGGAGCTCCAGTTCTACGTTACGTTGAACAAATCGAGAGATACAGGAAAAGGGCCCCAGGATGGTGACATACACTACCCATGCATCAGGGTAGAATTTCCATAATGGGAAGATGGGGATCCGACCAGTTGGATCTCTAGGGCAGAAATTTTTTTTCGTTTTCACAGAACCCCAAAAGAATCCAAGGTAGAAGTGGCCTCAATCCAGCTCGATAGAGATGCAATCCAGTGGTATGATTGATACGAAACTTGTCATGGAATTCCTTCGTGGGAGCAGTTCAAAAGAGGGCTTCTTGTTCGCTTTGGCCTATCCGAATATGAAAATGTTGATGGCCAACTCGCCAAAATTCGTCAGACTTCTACAGTATTGGAATATCAAAGTAGATTTGAAAGATTGTCCAACCAAGCTAGAGATTGGTCAGAACGACAATTTCTGGGTACATTTATTGAAGGGCTTATTCCCGAGATCCGGTGCGAGGTTAAGGCTCGTCAACCCCGCACTATAATGGCTGCGATTTCATTTGCACGCCTACATGAAGAAAAAATCAGTGTGGAATATCGTCAAAACAGAGGTGCAAATAAACAGGTGATTAGCAAGCAACTTACCTCATCTACTCCTAATCGAAACCATAACACTAGCAGATTAACCCGAGAAGAACTCAAATAAAGGTTAGCGAAGGGTTTGTGCTGGCATTGCGATGAAAAGTGGAGTAAGGAGCACCGATGCAAACAAGGAAGACTTTTGATGATTGAACCGATCGAGGAGGAACCAGAAGTAGAAGTATCGGATTCCGATCATGAAGAAGTGGAAACCGATGATGATGTTGAAGCCGTCACACATACAGTGCATGCATTGGCTGGCTACTCTAATCCACAAACTATGAAAATTGGGGGAACTCTGAAACACCAGTCTGTCACTGTTTTGATTGATACAGGTAGCACTAATAATTTTATGGATAGGAAAGTTGCAGCCCGATTAGCTTACCACATCGAATGTTGTGATAAATTTGAAGTCAAGGTGGCCGATGGACGGATTTTAACCTGTGACAGCAAGTGCTCAAAGATAAAACTAATTTTGCAAGGTCAAGAGTTATTTATGGATTTCTTTTTATTACCCTTGGAAGACTATGAAGTGGTGCTCGAAATTGAATGGCTATCAACCCTAGGTGATGTCTCCTGGAATTTTTCTAAACTAATTATGAAGTTCTTTATTAATGGAAGACAGGTGACTCTCAAAGGAAGACGGGGAGATAAGGTTACAACTATCACTAGCCATCGGATGGAGCGGGTCCTTCGGAAAACACACACCGGATTTTTGGTGCAATTGCATAACATTGGAAAGGAAATGACAGTGAACATTCCGGCTGGAAATATTGAATCATTGCTAACAAAGTTTGCGGATATATTTGCAGAGCCACACGGACTTCCACCTCTTATATGTCATGATCATCGGATCCCACTATTACCCGAGAAGGCACCAACCAATTTCCGACCCTATAGATATCCACATTTCCAAAAGGCAGAGATAGAGAGGATTGTCACAGAGATGCTCAAAACAGGAGTTATACGAGCTAGTATTAGCCCATATTCCTCCTGAGTCTTACTAGTCAGAAAGAAGGATGGCTCATGGCGGATGTGTGTCGACTATCGAGCACTTAACAACATTACAGTGAAAGATAAATATCCTATTCTAGTAGTGGATGAACTGTTGGATGAATTGAGAGGAGCTCAGGTCTTCACTAAATTGGACCTACGATCGAGCTATCATCAAATCAAAGTACATGAAAGGGATGTTCAGAAAACTATCTTCAGGACACATAACGGCCATTATGAGTTTCTAGTAATGCCTTTTGGGTTAACCAATGCGCCCTCTACCTTCCGGAGTTTAATGAATGACATATTTTGGGCTCATCTCCGTAAGTTTGTTTTGGTTTTCTTTGATGATATTTTAATATACAGTCATTCCCTAGAAAGTCATTTATTATATTTATGAATTATCTTTAATATTTTTCGTGAGCATGGTCTTTTTGTCAAGCAATCTAAGTGCAGTTTTGGGCAACCTGAGGTTGAGTACCTCGGCCATATCATATCTCAAAAGGGTATTGCATTTAATCCTTCAAAAATCCAAGTGATGACAGACTGGCCAATTCCAAAGTCAATCAAAGCTTTAAGGGGGTTCTTAGGACTAATAGGCTATTATCGAAAGTTTATGAAGAATTATGGCAAAATTAGTGCCCCCTTGACGTCACTTCTAAAGAAAAATGCATTCAGATGGTCAGAAAAGACAATTCAGGCATTTCAATTCTTGAAAACTGCAATGACTACTACACCCGTGCTTGCTCTACCCGATTTTAATAAGATGTTTGTGATTGAATCTAATGCTTCTTGAGCTGGAATAGGGGCTGTGTTAATGCAGGAAGGTCGGCCTATTGCTTATGCTAGTAAGGCTCTTTCCCCTTCCCATTTGAGTTTATCTATTTATGACAAGGAGATGTTGGCCATAATACATGCAGTCGCAAAATGGAGACCCTACCTAATTGGTTGACGGTTTCATATATGCACTGATCACAAAAGCCTCAAATATTTTCTAGAACAAAAGATTTCTTCTTCAGAGCAGCAGAAATGGGTCACAAAGCTACTGAGATTCGATTATGAGATCGTTTATAAAAACGGGAGTGAGAATTTAGTAGCAGATGCCCTCTCACGCCTTCCAGAACAAGCTAAACTAGTAGCTATTTCTATTCCTATTTGTGAGACTTTTGAAGTTATCAGAAGGGAATGGTCAAATAATCCTGAGATCCAAAGCATCATTAAAAAATTAGAAGAAGCCCTAGGTTCTGTCTCAAATTATAGTTGGGATTCGGTGGACTTGCGCTATAAAGGCCGAATAATGGTTGCCCCACATTCTTCTTGCCAGGCAATAATTCTGAAGGAGTTCCATTCATCACCAATTGCTAGTCACTCGGGATTTCTCTGCACTTGTAAGCGAGTTCGATAACTTTTTTACTAGAAAGGTATGAAAAATTTTATCAAGAAATTTGTTACTGAATGTGATGTTTGCCAACGTCACAAAAGCGAGACAGTAGCCACCTCAGGCTTACTACAGCCCCTCCCTATTCCTGATGCTACTTGGACCGACATATCTATGGATTTCATTGATGGTCTCTCATCATCTCAAGGAAAGAGTACTATACTTGTAGTTGTTGATAGACTTACAAAGTATGCTCATTTCTGTGCTTTACAGCATCCTTATACTGCTGCAAGTGTTGCTCGTATTTTTGTGGAAAACATAGCTAAATTGCATGGGAGTCCCTGTTTCATTGTTAGTGACAGAACTTTTTCGTTTACAAGGTACTCAGCTGAATATGAGCACTGCTTATCATCCACAAACAGATGGACAAACTGAAGTGGTAAACAGGTGCCTAGAAAATTACCTCTGATGCTTTACTAGCGACAAGCCGAAGGAATGGGTCAAATGGTTTCCCTAAGCAGAGTGGTGGTATAATACCTCTTACCATTCTTCTATTAAAATGACTCCTTTTGAAGCAGTTTATGGTCAACCCCCACCTACAATTACAAAATATGCACCCGGTTCTTTTAAAGTTGATCAAGTTGACAAGGAATTGATGGATAGAAATAAGATTATTCAACTTTTAAAGGATAACTTTACAGCCGCACAAGCAAGAATGAAACAACAAGCTGATAAACACCGAAGTGAACGAGAATTTACTATGGGTGATTGGGTTTTCCTTCATCTTCAACCTTACAAGCAAACTTCCATAAAGGTCCGATCTTCCATGAAGCTATCTCCTCGATTTTTTGGGCCTTATACGGTATTAGAACACATTGGACCAGTTGCCTACCTCTTGGATTTGCCTGCTAGCTCTAAAATACATCCAGTCTTTCATGTTGCATGCCTTAAAAGGAAATTGGGTGAAGATGCCATAGTGCAGTGCCATTTGCCGGACACCTCTACTACTGGGGAAGTTCAAGCTCAACCACAAGCCATACTTGACCGACGAGTTGTAATGTACCGTAGACATCCTGTAACTGAAGTGCTGGTGCAATGGGCCAACTTGCCAAAGGAAGATGCTACTTGGGAGTCCTACAGCATGCTAAAGGAGAAGTTTCCAGAATTTGATGCTGCTCAGCCTTGAGGACAAGGCTGAATTGAAGGAGGCGGGATTGTTAGGATCCTTTTATTTTTCCTTTTATTTTCTATGCTTTAATTTTATTTTCTGTATATTTATTAAGTCTATTTAGTTTAGCTAAATTCGGAACTCTGGTTCTTTTTAGCTATCTATGAAAAATACTATTATGTCTTTTGATAAACCCTAGGAGGCCGATCCCCTCGAAGTGATCATCCCCTTTCTCTTCTTCTTTTTTACGATAAGACTTTAGGGTATTATCATTCAACATAACTCAGCCAACCCCACATTAGAGTCAGAGTCATCGGCGAGTTGAAGCAGCATGGCAGATTAAACGTTCGACTACTTAATAACAACAGTGGAGAGTAGTTAGGAGCCAGGAGATGCATTGCAATTGGAGCAGAAGATTGAAGATTCAGCAAAGGAGATGAGTTGCAATGTCGGCAAAGGCTTCGACGAGGACGTCGAAGGAATAAGTGAGGGAAAATGTCATGGACAAAATTGTAAACAGGGTGTTCGATGTAATGCTTATATATGTCCGTATCTTTTGGTTTGTTCATGTTTTCAACAACATGAAGAGGGACGGTCGAAGGCTTAATAGCCCAATTTTAGTTGGGTTTGGTGGCCATTTTCGGCTTATAAATAAAGGTTGTGTCATGTGGACACTTATAGGGATTTTGGTCTGTGGTGGACCATTTTGGGCCTTTTGTTTTGCGACCGTTCAGAGCTTGTGAAGTCTGTTTGTAATTTGCATTGGCTATGAGGTGTTTACTAAATTGATTGCTTGTGGATTTCGAGTGAAACGTTTTCTCTTTTGTAACTCCTAAGGTACCATAGGAGGTTTCAGGGAGGCTGACCTTTGCGGACGTTCATGCAAGGGTGCCGCACGACTTAGGCAAAACTAGCTAAGTGTGTGACATTATGACTAACAACAATATGGTGATAGTTAATCATTCTTCTCTGAGCAGCAATACGATAATCGATCTTATGATACAAAGCAACAAGTCAATGACTAATTAAAAGTTTCGACATTCTCCAACCACCGTACCAATACATGCCATAATCATACTTGTCCTAAGAGCCGCCTTAGACACATGTGGTTCATAATGATCAAACTACGACCATCACCATATTGATGCACCAAAGGCATATGGTGTATTAGTATTATAATATATCGTGTGATCAGTTTCAAGATTGAGATTGATTAACATATCATATTGATATACAAATTAGTAAGATCGAGGACCCCGATCCATCACTCGTGGAATCCCATTATTCATTTTGGTAATAGAACCAAATATATCCATCAATCGATCTATTTATTATAAATCTTCATTTAAATCTTAAAGTTTAACTTATAATCTAATAATTCAAATTATTTCTTTACAGATAATTCAATATCAATGGAAGGATAGAATGTGATGTGCCACAAAACTGCTCCTTAAAACCTAAAAGAGATATATGCCAATATTTCTTCCTAATTTAGAATATTTTTTATGAAATTATACTAAATTTATATTTAGTTTTAACTTAACTGTAATCTAAGTTTTTTATTTTAAAGTAATTTTGCAGAGTTTTTGGGGGAATTTTGTGTGTCGTCGGCACACACTGTCGTTCCAACACTCAGCAAACCGGTACGGGGTAGCACGTGTCATGCCGCTGATTGGTTGACACGCCTGCTTGGACTAGTAAATCGAACCTTACTAAAGAGTAGAACCACATTATAGCTTAACAAGAAAATCATCTATGACACTTCTGTTCTTGTAAAATCAGATCATTGCTAATTTTCCGAATAAGTCAGCAAAGAATAACTGACAAGTTGTCCCAAATAAGACTTCAACAAGCTAAGCTGAAACTCTCTCCAAGATTCCAACTATATATATTTAGTCATGGAAAAAGAAAGAATGTCCATCAGAACTCGACAGAAATAGAAAGAAGCACAGATGTTTTATAGACTTCAATCTACATACGTACTTCTTTTCTTTAAGCTTCTATTATCTATTTTTTGCTTGCATCTTCTTTCACCTTTGGGAAAAGATAGAAGATTATAAGAAACAAAGTAATACTTCTTGACCTAGGACTTCTAATTTAAGATAGGTAATGAGGCAGACTGCTACTTGGTGTCAGGATTACAATGTTCTCTTGAGCGATAAGAAGTTAAACCATGACTTAGAAGGGGAAACTGGTGCCTATACATGGTTCATGTTTTAAGACCAGCTGAGACATGAAATGTAACACATATGTCAGATTAAATTGACCATTAGAACACAACATACTGTAGATGCTTAAATCAGTGTTTAGAGATCCTGATAATGTGTCAAATAATTCAACATATATGTCAAACAGTGTTTTAAGAACACTGGACATTTACAAAATCAATTTAAAACTTCAACATATATGTCAAATAATTCTTCCTGATAATGTGTACTGCAAAATCTATGATTTCATCACACAAAACCATCAGAATCTAGCACCATCAGATATAATATGCGTTGGAAAGAAAAAAATGGGGAGACAAACAGAGAGGGAGTGTGAGAGAGAATGCAGAAATTTACCTCTTGCTCTCAGCCATAGGCTGTGGAGAAGAAAATATGACAGCAGTATCACTGTCTGCTTCAGTTTGTGTGCCTAATATAATAACATTCCAAATTATGCAATAAGTTCATGTGCAAGTACAAATTACGAGTGGCTAGAAAATTTACTTCACAATAAAAATATGCAAAGTGAAATTTAAACTCTTTTTTATTAGATCGCTGATGTCAAAAAAATCCATGTGATGATTTAAATTGTTTGACATAGTAAGATGATTTGATCACATAAGCAAACCAATTCATCTAATATGTGAGAATCTAAATCCATGATGACAAAAAACATTAAATACTAAAGAAAATTAGTCAAATTTTGCAGGATGAACAAAGGCTCAAATTGGATTAAAAATATTGGAAATACAACCCCTCCTTTTGTTATTTTACACTAGAGTACAGACAATTATGCAAAGATCAAGAAACAATTATAGACGTACATTAATTTTTTATAATATTTCTCATGTGACAAATACAAGGATCCTTAACAGTTTAGGATGCAAAGCAGGTTAACAGAAAGGAGATAAATTTAAAAAATAATAATCCATAAAATAATATTGTTTATGATACCCAAATATTCCATATCAATAAAATAATAATCATAAACTTGAACACATGAAATGAATGAACTACAACTGGTAAATTATGCATTCCCAATTTGGCCATTTCTGTAGTAATTTTTCTAGTGCATATTTAAGAAAAATGAATTCTTATATCAAATATGAGCTAATATTTCTGATTGATTTATTTCCATGTGCAAGATCCACTATAAGAAATACAGTGTGATTTTAAAGCATCATCTCTTAGTCAACATTGAAATAAGAAAAAGAAAAAAACATCAACTAACAATAGAAAAGGAAAATATAGTGGGATGAGTCATACCACAGGACTCTGATGGAGGAATTTTATATGGCATCTTAACCAAACACTGTAATGTATTATCGAGCTTCAGAACAGTGACATTTCCAAGGCAGTCCCCCACATAACTAGATAAGTAGCAGCTTAAATATTTAAGTCAACAAAAATAAAATAGACCATTACCTCTTTCAGCAACAGAATATAAAAGATGACTACTTACATGTAGAAACTTTGTTGCACCACAACAAAAGAGGTAATTTCTTCATTGAAAATGTGCACATGTGTTACTTGTTTCTTATCAATGTTCCACACCTAAAAAATGATGGAATGTTTCAACAAGATAAACACAAACTTGAAATCTTAAAATACTTATTCCAACATTAGGATGATTGTAGTTTTTTTTTTATAAGAAACCATTTCATTAATTCACTAAAGGTGGACCAATATCCGAGTACAAGTTAGGGTTGAAATCGGATCCCCAGGAGATAGCCACCTCTCCTGGGTTCTAGCAAAAAAAGCAAGGTTATGTGCTATCACATTCACATTTCTCCTAATGTGACAAAACTTCACATGACTGAAACTCATCAGGATGAATGTAGTTGGAAGTGCACAAGTTAAATAAAAAGGAAGGTGTGACAATCCATGCTAATCAAGACCACAAAATCAGAAGAAAATAAAAAAGTTCAAAGAGGATACACTTAGTTCAATGATAAACAAGAAGTTCCAAAGTTCAATCTACCAACAAGGCAAACAGATTTTATGGTGTGACTAGTAACAAAAAAGTAGTACTAACAGATGCATATGAACCCTTTGCTGATTTGGATTCAGCTAATTAGTTCATTGAGGTCCACGAATATATTGATTACCATAATCATGGTTGGTTAGAATCAATTTAAAAAGTTGTTGCAGATAATAATAAATATAGACAATGATGCATGGTAACCATAGTTTTCTATATGCCTAAAACTAAAAATGGGTAGTGCAGCTGCACAAAGTTGGCATCAATAAATTTTATTTATCTAGATTCAGATTTAAAGATCAGAGATCTCTCACCAATGTAGTGAACAAGAATTTCAAGTACTTGCCTCAATATGATTATGACTAGTCACATTTAAAAGGATGCCTTGATTCTCCATGAACTGCAAAAAATACAGACAAAATTAAGTCAACCCAAAATTATTAGCCAAAGAAAGCCATATGACATGTCAACAGGCATAGAGGGCAACTATTGTATATCAACTGCCAATTTAGATTCAAACTAATGGCCAGTTACTAAAAATGATCATTGACAATGATGTATGCAAGATATTAGCTAGCTAAAGCTGCAATATTTATTATAGCAAACAGTAAAGGCCTTAAATTATCATATACTATTTAACATATAAAGACTGAACATACCGAAACAAGATGTAGCCAAATAATTACAATAAAATACTTTTACGCATGAAAAAGGTCAACAATGTGGAAAGCTAATAATTTTCTTCTCATTTCACCAAAACTCAACAATTTCATTTCTATCTAAGAAAAATTTCCTTAAAATATGAATTTTCAAAATTTGCAGGTTTGTATCTTAAATTCTAGTATAACATACAGATTTTTTCGTGTTTTCCGAAATCCTTTTCAGAAAATATTATGTAATATAAAGAAAGTATGTATACATTATAAACATGTACACTAACATATAGAACATGTGAAACTTGTTTTATAATATAATGCATCAATTTATAGTCTCTTTAAGATATCTTATACAAAAATTAGCAGTTCAGAATTCATGATGCTGCTCCTGTTTGTTTCCTGTTGCACCACTCCTTTATTATTATGATATTATAGCTTAATAATCATATCACGTTTATATTTTTTTTGTTTTTTCAAAAAGCAACATTAGTCTTGCTATCAAGAATTAAAGACTTATCAAAACTTATCAAAAGAAATCTCAATAAATTATATGTCATCATGTTCAACAGCCTTTACCAAGGACTACATACAAGATACAAGCATGTAGGTCACAAGAATCAATAATCTCACATCCAAACTATCTTCGGCATCTATTAGTACCACAAAATTTTCAAGACCCTTCCACTGTTTCGAGAAATAAGTCTACATAACCAAGAAAGATAACCATCGGAAGATCAGGAACCCTCGTAATAAGTCAAAAATCATGATACATCACAGTGAAGAGAGGGGGTGGGCTCGGAGGGGTTCAAGAACCTGCATGAACTTGGAGGGGGAGGCGGCCTCCGACTGAAGAAGAGCTTGGCTGTTGTCTTTCCCGAGCAACTTGATGACCCCATTCCTACAAACAGCAACACGAACACATCAAGCATGAATCGATGCCGGCTTCTTGATCCGAAGCAAGAAAGTGCAGGGGAGGGATGAGAGGAAGAGCGTGGGGCGCTCCGACGAGCTTCTCTTCTCCTCCTAACCTGGTGGATATGGCGAGAATGTGCTGAATGGGGTCGCAGGCCAGAGAGGAGGATTCGGGCGGGACGCCATAATGGAAGACGAGGCGCGGCCTCACCTCCTCCGCCTTCAGACCGTTGATGCCGCCTCCTCCATTGTGCTGTAATTTTGGAAAGACCCATTAATTGATTCCAAAAAATTAAAATATTAATTTATTCTTCTATCTATTTTATTATAAAAAATATCATCAGCATCTTACCCGTCCACGTGTACCTTATTTTAGATTTCGAGTTATTTACAAGTGACAGACATATCACGAGATAAATATATGCAAAATAAAGATGATTTCGGTGCCTAACGCTTGCGGTTAGGATTGTTATTAGGACAGATTTATCAAGGATTCACATCTGTTGCGTCTTATAACACCAAAATAATATTGATTCATATTGATTCAAGATAGATATCGGACATATACTCGTTGCTAAAAATCGATCCGAGAACCCTACATTTAATTCAATCATTCCTCTTCAATCCCGTGTATTTTAAACGTGGGAGTCGATGAGAGAAGAACACGTAGACTAAAGCGTACGCATCATCTTCACCCTTCTCTGGCGGGTTTCCAACCCCTCCCGCCCCACGTGAGTGGGCTCCATCTATTTTATTGTGGGGTCCATGACTCGTCAAGATACTTGGTCGACACGTAATGACGTTTAGTTACGTCCGACACAAGAAGTCGCCCCTCCTCGGCCCGTCTCAGAAAACTTTAGTGACCACATCTTTGACCACCACGTCACTTAAATACATGGTCGGCGAATCCGGTAGTCTCTCTGGGTCTGGCCCACCACAGCGCAAGTGTCCTCCACGAGGATGATAATTACAGCTAAACTTGGAATGGATCTCAACCTGCTTCACTGTGTACCGAAACCGTCAGTCCCTCTATATTAATCTCCGCCAATAAATTAAGGATTCGCTTCAAGATCGAAGTACCGGCCAATCTAAAAGATCATATAGATTTAATCTTGTGGATAAAAGACGTTTTAAGTTTGGCGGATAGCACACTGTATCCTAAAACCCAAGGCACGGGCATTGATGAGATCCATGTGACCGCGTCAACGCCAAAAGCCACACCAAGTTCTAATGTTACGAAGTTTGTCTTGTCATGTGCTGAAGCGTTACTATATATTATGTTAATATGGAACTTCCGGAATCTTCTATGAAGAACAATGTTGAGCTTTGGCAGTTCTCAGTGCTATTTCTTCAAGAGAAGCGAGCAATAATAATAGTAATGATCAATGTTGTGACTTGCGACCAATAACAGAAACTGTATAGAATCCTTGTCTGCGATCTATCTATCTTCTAAAAAGAAGATGAATCATCACAGAAGAAGAAACAACAGGGATCGAAGAAGCAGAAGCAGAGGTTGCAGATGAAGTCGGAAGGATTACCTTTCTGGTGGCTTTCTCCACAAGCTTCTTCACGAACATGGCCGAGGGGGGTCGTCCTTCTTCGTCCAACACGAAAGAACAGGAGAAGGAATGAGAGGATTTAAGATCGACGGAGGCCTTCTTCCTTATTCTGCAACGAGAGAAGGGAGGAAAGGAAAGAGGAGAAGCGATAGGGAGAGTTTGGAGAAGTTGCGAGTCCATATAAATAAAAAGAGATGGGAAAGCGGACAAGGGAACGTGGCGTTGCTCCATACGATCTGAGTGATCCGTTTTGTGGTCACCATCAGATACTTCGCCATGAACACTAATGTACCGACGGTGGCCAATAGCTAGGCGACGCGTGCCAGAATTCTCCAATGCAAATCGAAGCTCACCAATGGTCTTTAAATTGTAATAATAATTAATAATATAAAAATAATGATGATGATGATCGTCATCATCATAACTGAATAGGTTTAGTTCTACGGCCGTGTTTCCACATCGTAAACCGATTGCCGCTGCGGTGCGGTGCGGTGCGGTGCGGTGGTTGTCTCTGCTCCATCTCCGACCGATTGCGCCGCTCAACATCGGACGTTTTGGAAGACCGTCAGATTTGAAGCGTTCTTTCATTTTAGTGAGGAGATTTCGTTGTTTGTTGGCACATCTTACTTAGAGTTACTTTGGGCAAGATCAATGGATGAATCTTTGGGTTGGGTTCTGGTGATTGAGGACTTCGTTGAAAGGGTCTGTTCCCGGATGAGTCTTTTTTCTTTCTTCAAAAGGTCACAACTTCAGTCTCAAATGAGACAAGAATCGAGGGTACAGCCTGTTCTTCTTGATTCTAACATGGAGGGTACACCCGTCACGAACATGTCTTTAACACCCTTATTCGACCACTGGATTTGCTATTCATGCATCAGGTTTGATAATTTTGAGAAATCATTTAGACATCTGGTTGTCCATGAATGGTACATCTCATTTTTGTTAAGTGTTGATTCAGATGGATGTAAAATTAATGTTGTTTATTTATTATTTATTTCTGCATTGATAGTAAATCTAATGGTTCATAGAATCCAACTGTTTAATCAGGGTGGCATGGGTGATTTAAGTTTACGATGGTGGTGCAGAACCCCCTTGTAACCCCAAGCATTGTTTTTATCAATGTGACCCATAAAAGATTATTACCAAAGATGTATATGTTCAATACCTAGGCAGTCTGAGGATCTTCTAGCTGATTAGCTTTTGTATAAACTGTTGAGCACTAGATATTGTTTTGTCCAATTCAGAGTTCTCTTAGCTTGGAAAAAAGATCTGTTCGAGTTATTTCTGTTTTCTTGTGAATAAATAGAGTCCTTGATTAAGGACTACTGTTATAATTTCTTGCAGAGTACAATCTTATGCCAAGCCGGTCAATGTGGCCATTCGGTACAGATTGGCATAGTGCATTCTGATGTATACTTGTGTGATGATACGTTTCGACCCATGTTGACACATGGTAGTTGTCATGATCAGCAGGATAGTGCTTAACAATATTTCCAGTTGCCCAAGAGATGAGTGTTGAAAGGATTATGACAAGATCAGAAGTTCTCATTTGCAGCTTCTAGTACAATACTAGCACAGGTTGAAAATGTTTTTTTTTTTCCATTTTAACAGAGGACTTTATATTGTATTTTGCATCTTATGCAAGATGAAGTGGTATTTTATACGAATGGAAGCATATCTGATAACAATTATACTCCTGCAGGATACTTACCTTGTGGCAAGTACATTGAAGTTCCACCTTTGGTTTCTGGATTCCCACAATGCCACTGGTGTTTATAAAAAGGAAAAGAAGAAACTATTCCTTGATGATTTTGCTTCAAGTTTTCTGCTACTGATTCTTCACCACCAAACTTGAGTGATGTCTGGTCTGCTTGGTCTTCCAACTGTTTAGCTTGTTTCCTACTCATGATTGTGTAATATTTCCTGTACATTTAAATCTTTCGAGATTTGAGTCCATTAGCAGCATAAGCCTGAAAAAGTTGCAAGTTCTGACTCCATTAGCAGCAGTAGATAATTAGGTCACAAATTCTGAGCACTTCCCACACAAAACGTTTCTAGTCTTCAGGTGTTCATCCTTCATTTTCGAGAGCAAGGGTCTGATAATTCAAGGACTTTCTCAATGGAATTTAGTGATGAAGAAGCTTCCTTCTTTGCTTTAACTGCAAGATTTGATTCTCAGAGGAAAATGTGGGATTGTAAATACGTGGCAAAATTTGGGTGTATCATAGGGTTGCTATATATCCATCCTTTAGCATATCTTTTCTTTGGAATTATTTGGTTGGCCTTGGTCAATGCCCAAAGTTGTAAGATTCTAGTTTCTCATAATATAGTTTCATGAGTTTTACAGTACTTGTACTCCTGTTTTAGGGTAATGATGACAGATTATGCTTGATAAACATAGGAGATAGTAAGTGCAGTTAGTCTTTTTCTTGTTTGTGTTTCTATCTGTGTTTTATAATTCTTTATAGTTCGTGGTGAGATACTTGACTCTTCTCTGAAGAGATTTGGCTAATGGATACCAAAAATTATGGGGATGTTAGCTTATTGTTGATGTGTCTAAGATATAACCTTCAGGTTGAGAATCTTGCAAATTTCGAATGGTTTCTCGTGACTATATTCTGATCTACGGTATGAGATGGAGTGGGAGGACATTTCATTTTATACTTTTTAACTATCAGTTACTCTTCTTGCTCATCATCATAATGAATAATTTGATATAACTTCATGATAAACTTATCTTTAACAATTTATTATTTGACTAAAGTTCAGTTAAGTTTATGCCTGCAACATCAACTGTGAAAGTTACTTGTTTGTTAATCCTACAAGATGTAGCCAAGATGCCTTTGATGTGGAAATGATGTGACAATATTGTAATATTATCATTACCTTGCATAATTGTTGCATAATAAATAAATGCAGAACATGTCACAATTATTCAGTGGTGAGTTTATTCCATCGTAGCACAATTGCCAAAGTTTGCATGTTGGCTATTCAATTGTGGCAACTATAACAAAAGATATACCACCCCTTGGTTCATGGCTCTGCTAGCTATCTCTGTCTCTCCATCCTTGAAATAAGGGAAGATGAATCCACCTTTCCAAGTCTAAGTACAAGTAGTTCAAGCTCTATAGTGAAGAGATTGCTGAAATATGGCGGTCAAACGCTTGTGAAGCTGTCCCTTGTCTCTTCCATACACAACCAGGAAATGTTTCTTATTCCCCTTCTCTTGCCAGCCAAACTCTTCAAAGAGACGACCAAGTTGGTACGTGACAGAGTTGATGGCGTTTGAGGTGGTTCATTCCTTGAATGATAAGCCAAAGACTCCACTATGCTCATGTGACTTAATCCCACTCAACACGGTTTGTCCACTCTACGCAACGTTTCTACAACGTCGAATTCTCTGAGCCAGCCCTGCTCTTCATCTTCTTGTCACCACTTGTGGTTATATAAAGGAAACCAATCTCCGCATCTCTTCATTGTCCATGTCTCTGTCGATCCATGATGCATCAGGCTTCGTTCCATGTCCTGTTTATTTGGCCTCTCGTTGTTGCGTCCTGTGCCTTGTCGTCGGCTGCGTCGAGCTTGAGGCAGGAGCTCGACCGTGTCGTCGGGCTCCCCGGTCAGCCTCCCGTCGGGTTCCGCCAGTATGCAGGGTATGTCACCATAGACGAGGGTCTCGGAAAGGCTCTCTTCTACTGGTTCTTTGAGGCCACACACAGACCTGCCGAGAAGCCACTCCTGCTGTGGCTCAATGGAGGTATTGTATGTTGACACTTTCAGTTGGCTGATTGGGATTGCCTCAAGTTCATGGCGTGGCTGTGTGGGTGTTGCAGGGCCTGGTTGTTCTTCAATTGGCTTTGGAGAGGCACAAGAGATTGGGCCATTTCTTGTGAAAAAGGATGTACCTGAGCTAGAACACAACGAGTATGCTTGGAACAAAGGCATGGCCTCCAACCCTGTCACTGTAATCAGCAGATGCTTCAGAGAGCAATCTCAAGAGTCGTGTTGAATTGCTTTCTTGTTTCATTTGCAATGCAGCTGCCAATTTATTGTTCTTGGAGGCACCAGCAGGGGTTGGGTTCTCTTACTCAAACATCACTGATGTGCAAGGTGACAATGCCACAGGTATGATGTTCATCTTCATCTTCACATGTAACGCGGTGGTGCAAACCACTATATAAAAAGTCTAACCTTTTCTTTCTTGCTTGAAGCATTTGGTTCCTACTCGTTCCTGGTCAAATGGTTCCAGAGATTCCCTCAGTACAGATTAAATGAATTTTACATAGCTGGGGAGAGTTATGCAGGTACTAAAAATTATTATCTGATGTTGTCTGATTTCTTTTTATATAACTATTTTATCCATCATTGCTCTGATCTTCTCTCTTAAAGGGCATTATGTACCTCAACTTGCAAATGTGATCTTGGAGCAGAACATGAAAGCTAAGAAGGAGGACCATATAAACCTGAAAGGCCTCGTGGTATTGGCAGAGTGCCACACCATTGTTCTCTTTCTTCTACATCTGAAGCTGAACCAATTATAACTTGTAACAACTGACGGAGCTGCTGCAGATTGGAAATGCTGTGATGGATTCCGAGACGGACATCAGAGGAATGGTGGATTACGCATGGGATCATGCTTTGATCTCAGACAGAGTTTACCACAACATCAAAACAAGCTGCAATTTTAGTGCAGTGGTGCCAACTCAAGAATGCAGCAAAGCTCTCCAACAATATTACCAAGTTTATCAGATCATCGACATGTACAGCTTGTACACACCGCGCTGCGAAAGTGGATACCCCAAGTTTTCGTCTTCGGTGGCGCAGGGTGAAGAAAGTTTGATATCTATCTCAAAATTTGTAAGAGAATCTGAGTTGCTGAGTAATTGACCTTGCAAACAATGAGTGGAGTAGAAGCTATTGTGTTTCTTTTCTTTCTTTCTCATTTGTTTGCATTTCTGATGGTAGGAGGATTTGTTGAAGATACCAATGGGCTACGATCCATGTTTACAAACCTATGCAACGGTGTACTTCAATCGTCCGGATGTTCAAAAAGCTTTGCATGCCAATGTCACAAGACTATCACATCCTTGGTCTCTTTGCAGGTTGTTTAAAATAAGCTAATATGTTTGCGTAAGCTATTAAATATTTTTTTGTAGTCAATGTAAAATCACTTTACCTCTAAATTTCTTGTGTGTATCATCAGCTCATCTGTTGTTAGGGCTTGGAGTGATTCTGACAGATCAGTTCTTCCAATTATCCGTAAACTTATCGATGCTGGGCTCCGCATGTGGGTGTTCAGGTGAAATTTTATGTAATAATAGTGTTATGTTCTATATCTTCTTATTCACAATTATGCAATTATATATTCAATATCTTGTTTAGCTGTCACGAAAATGTTTTTTTTAATAATTTATCAATTTCTGATCATTTAGTAAATGCTACATTCTTTATGAGCATAAAGCTTTCAGGGATCTTTCTATTCTAACATTTAGACATGAAAGGAAAAAACTTCCCATTCAATGTTTTCTACTAGAAGCCTTTTTCTTAAAAAAAAGAAATGTTTTTTTTCCAGTGGAAATCATTAGATAAAAATGCTTTAATCTTCCTTAAGAAAACTTGTTTCTTATGGATTTATACTTGTGTGCACTTGTTTGTACTTGTACTACAATGTTCTTCGTAGATTACTACTGAATTATGACATCTGCGTGCTACTAGTTTAGCACATTACTTGAAATCAAACTAATGCTGAATTCTGAATGAAATCACCGACCATGGTTTTCCATGCAAACAGTGGTGATACTGATGCTAGGGTTCCAGTGACCTCCACAAGATACACACTAAACAAGCTAGGACTGAGCATAACCGAGGACTGGTCCCCCTGGTATAGCCACAAACAGGTAATTGATGGCCTTTCTCTCTTGTCAGATCTCAGACGATCGACTGTTTGACTAATCTCTGTAAACTATATGTTCTGTAGGTGGGAGGGTGGACCATAATCTATGAAGGGTTGACTTTTGTTACAGTAAGGGTGGCTGGACACCAAGTCCCCACATTTGCCCCAAGGCAATCTCTGCAAATTGTTGAGCACTTCTTAGCCAACAAGAAACTGCCCTCATTCCCTTTTTAGACTATTTGTTAGTTAACTTCTTGTTGTGTACCTAAGAAATGTTTTTTTTTTTTTTTTTTTTTGTTCTGTGATCTAAATAAACAGGTGCTTTCTGCAATTTGTTTAGTATAATAGCATATCTTTGCCATGGCATTTTTCTTCTTTGATAATGTGTTGTATATGACCTACTCATTGATTAATGATACTGATATGATTTAGTATGGCCAACTAACTCCCTTTGATCATTTTCATTTTTGTTGAGGTTCTACATAAACACCGATAGCACATCAAAATTAAATTTTAGTGTGGTATATGACTGCTAATCCACTGGCAAAAGAAGGTTTAAATAGTTCAGCTTGCTTATCATATATATCTATCAGTAATATCATCTTTGATTCTATAGTTAAAATAGACAGGATAATTAACCATCTCACTGGATGGTTAGATGCTGCTAATCTTTTCTTCAGAGGGCAGATTAAAATATTTGAGCGGTTAGTCCTAATGATAATTTGCAATAGTATATTAGATGATGTGATAAATAAAATTTGGGTATGAGATGTGAAGCTCATACAGATGATAAATTTTGCTTTAATCTGGAATATTTAACCGGTTAGAGAGAGAGAGAGAGAGAGAGAGAGAAGCTGTCAAATTGCAATCTTGGGGTTTTGATGTAAAATCACCGAAATTCTCGCTTCTACCTTTGTATTGGATAAAGTAAATAGTTTCAATTATAATATTTTTGAATAGCATCTCAACCTAAATATTATAAACTTATATAAAACATTGTAAGTGATGAACAAAGACTCAAAATATAATGCAAAGTCATTTGTCATCATTTGTAGGATTCCAAATATATATTCTTATTAATTTTAAAATTAAAATATGTAAAAAAAATTGAATTATACATCATACATGTCTTTGAATAGAATTATAATGTGTTTTTACCACATGTACAAAAACAATGTAATTGAAAAACAACTCCTCAAATTACAATATAAACTAATTTATTACCCCTGGTAGAGTTTTAAATGTATTAATCTGAAAAAAGGACAAAAATAACTTGAACTTCTATATCGATTATAATGTTTTTAAATAAGATTTTAGTATTTCTGGTATCTCTATAAAAATACTACAGACCTTTATAATGCAAAAGATGATGACTTTTTAGGATATCTTGTTAGGGTTACTTTTGATACTAAAGAAAATCGTAGTGGTGTAGGGAAAAAAAAAAAAAAAAAATCTATTGGCAGTCCTCTTTTACTATTTATAATTTTTATTTTAATAATTTTTAATATTTCAAAGATATCCCTTTGATATTCCCAAGTTATCACTTAATTTTAATATTTTTCCAACTCCTACTATGTCATATTTTTCTTCTCCTTCTCTTTTCTTCTTGTATTTTCTTCTTCTCCTCCTCCTCCTCTGAGTCACTGAATACGGTTGATAGGGATACAGTTATGGTTCCAACATTAGCACCGGTAGGGATGATTAACCGATAGATAAATTGAGTTATATAAAATAAGGATAATTGATGAGTTATGGAAATAAGAGTATGATTAGTAATTAAGAGATTGTATTTAATAAAATATAATATTATTATTATTTTTAATTGATTCTATGAAGTAAAGGATTGTTAATAGTAAAAATGGGGTTACTAGTAGCAATCTTCTTATTAGAAAAAAGCATGGAGGTGTTTTTTTTTTTTTAATTTACCCTTTTAAATATAGAAGATAAATAGAGTAAATTCTTGAAAAAACTTCTAATACTAAAAAATTTTCGTAGAGAGCTCTAACTTTTAGTGAAAGCATCATATTTTGATAAAATTAGAATAAATAAATAAAAAATAAATGAAATTTCATAGTGTTTATATGCTAAAAATATTAAAAATATGAAATAAATTCTTTAAAATAAAAAACAAATTAAAATTTTGTTCATCTAGGTCCAATGCAAAGATTTCTTGAAAAAAATCTCGGATTGTTTTTATAACACCCTACTCGTATTTCTTTCCAAACCCTATATGCCTGACAAAAGTAGGATGTCAAATTTTTATTTTTATTACGGTTATCAATACGATTATAGTAAAAAGTAGGTACTCTTAAAATTAAAATATACTAATTACTAAATAAAATAATATGATTTTGACGCTTGTACATACTTATACCATGTAACGAAAAGAAAACATAAACATAACAAATCCAAAATTTATACACATAAAATACCTACCGGTCATTATTCATATCTGCATTAGCATGGGCTTGCACATGCTTACTTCCTTACCCAATCACTTGTTAGGATCAATACGGCACTAAGAGTAAGGGGGTGAATTAGTGTATACATACAAATTACGTTGATTCTAAAATCTTCGAACGATTAAAATCGATATTCTAAAACATTTAACTCAAAAGATAAACAACAAAGATAAACAACAAAACATAAACGCAAACCGTTTGCAATAAAGATAAACAGTTTGCAATAAAGATAAACAACAAAACATAAACGCAAACCGTTTTATAGTGGTTCGGTCGTCGTGACCTACATCCACTCCTGATTCCTCTTCACTCCAGGCCATTGGCTTCCATTACCTATCTTCCTTCAATGAGCGAAAATCAACTACTCTTTTACACTCTTTTCACAAGCTCAGGAGAGAACCTTTATACCTCTCTTTTAGACCTCACTCCTCCCTTCGAATTTTTCTAACTCTAGGAGGAAGAGACTCACTAACCTAGAGATATTACAATTTTTACTCAAGTATTATTTTCCCCTCTTTTGCTCAAATTTGTGTTGCTCCATGCAAGAAAAGCTAGGGTATTTATTTATAGACCCCAAATAGCTTAAAAAATGGAGCCAAAAAAAGTCTCATCCCAAGTTTCTTGGGTCCTAGTGGTCCCACCGCCTAGAGCACTGACAGTAGGCGGTACCACCACCCAGTCTGGCGATACCACCGCTTGACACAGTTTGGAAGACTGTGTTTGGGCAGTACCACCGCTTGACAGCATGGAAAAGTGTGCTCTTGACTTTTCCAGCACATGGGTGGTTCCTCTTAAGTTTGGGTGACAGAATGGGCCTTCCACTTGGCCCAAAATAGTACCAACTCAGGCCTAATGGCCCCTAATTGAGTTAGAATGGTTATACCAGAAATCGACTCAATTAAAACCTAAACTAACTTGATCTAGACAAATTATTACAAAGCACGAATCATTAGTTGTTCGACATGCCATTGGTTCTTCCGACGCTTTGTTCGATCCTTCGATGCATCGTCCTCTCCTTCAGCGTATTGCCTAATCGGCATGTTGACACCCGCAACTTCCGATCTCCTTAGCATAATATCCAATCCTTTGGCCCGATGCCCGAACTCTTGACATCAAGCCTTTTGCTGGTATGTCGACCAATCCTTCGGCCTAACGTCCAATCTCCTAACGTGTTCAATTCTGGACCAACATCTGATTCCTCCTACCTTAATCAATTTGTCTCTCCTAGTCAAAGCTAGTCCTGCGTTACTCAAAATGCAGATTAGATCATAACATTATCAATTGGTTTCATCATCAAAATCCGAGATTCAACAATCTCCTCCTTTTTTATGATGATAACCAATTGATGACGGAGTTAACATTAACTCTCCCTATCAATATGTCATATTGATAGAACTTTTGAATTCAAATTGAATTCAAGTCAAAGCAAATTAATTATGAATATTTCATTATTGCATGCATCATTATCATAAGTTTGAAGTATTGCATGCATAATACCAAATCATCATGTATATTTTCAAAATATAAAATCATCATTACATGCATGATTACAAATCATCATACAAAATTTTAAATCATCATTTTATGCATGATCATCATCATAATTTCTCCCCTTTTGTCATCAACAAAAAGGAGAAGTGCAACTAGCAAGATTTTGAAATATAATTTCAAATCATTACATTATAAACATAACCTTAAGTCTTTGAGACAATATCATGCAAACTAGTAAGATAGCAAGTTTTGAACATGCAAGCTAGCAAGTTTTTCATATATGAAAGTTAGAAAAATTTTACATCTTTTGGAGATGTGCAAAATAGCCTATTTTTATATCTTCTTGAAATGTGTAAGTTAGTAAACATTGCTTCTCTTGATATTTGCAAGATTACTTCTTGCTTCTCATTTTAGATGAGCAAGCTAGCAAGATTTGCCTCTCTTTGCGATGTGCAAGTTTACAATTTTTGCTTTTCTTTTGAGTTGAGTAAGCTAGCAAGTTTTTTGCTCTCCCTTTGTCATTGTCAAAAAGAATGGACGGTTACAATAGTGCAAAACTTTGGTTCTCTTTTGAGATGTGCACACTAGCAATTCTTTCTCCCCGTTTGTCATCGGCAAAAAGAGGAGAATAACACAAATGTGTAATTCATTTCCCTTTACATCAGTTCTCTAAACATCACATAAGGTATACAACCATAAATACAAAAAATATATATATATTGAAAATCATGTCAAGAAAGATATAATATCAAAGATCATGTGAATACCAAAAGGCATGATTCATTTTGATCTCCCTTAGAAAAAAAAAAAATCTTAGGAGATCAAATAGTGAGGGAAATCTTAAGTTATGAATTCCAAAAAACCATGTATTTTTTTTTTATAAAGTTCTTCTTTTCTAAATAGAATGAATGATAAGAAACGATCTTGATTTTAAAAAGAAAACTTAAGTCATAAAAATCAAGAAATCAAGTTCATGATAAAAAAATATATATATAAGAAAAATTTATGCATTTGGGAGATTTAAGTTTATCATTCAAGCTAGCACTTTTTGGTTCTCTTTTGCAATGTGCAAGCTAACAATTTCCTTCTTCTTTTACAACAATGATTCAATCATATCATGATATACACAAATCGTAAATACAAGGAAATTGTACATAATAAACTTCAAATTATAAACAACAAGAAGTCTAGTGATATATCGTGATTAATTTGAATGCATCCCTCATTTTTAGTGAATACCAAGAAGAATCGTAGGAATACAATTTTATGAAAAATCTTGATTCATAATAAAACTTTCAAGTTGTAATCAGAAGAATAATCATGATTCATTTGAATGACTGTTCTCTTAAAAGAGTAAATCATATGAGAATCAAGAAAAATATTTCATATAAAATACATCTCAAGTCGCAAATATCAATAAATGATTTGATTGGATATATCATCTCATTATTAAAGCGAATCATACGAAAAGAAATCCAAAATCATCAACAAAATTACTTTTTAAAATATTTAATGAAAATAATATAGATAGATTCCTATAAGATTAAAAATAGCTCGAGTTCTTTTAGTTCCAAATTTTGTGATTGATTTCATGTGCGATGCATCATCATTTATAATCGAAAAGCAATATGAAAATCATAAAAATCATCAAGCTCAATAAATCATAAATTACCCAAAAGTCATCATTACTTCAAATCATCATATATAATTATAAAATCGTCAAGCACGATACCAAAACCTTTTAATACTTTCATTACATCATTACATTATTACATCATTATGCATCATTAAATCATCAAGCATGATTTCATTAAACATGAAGGAATTTTCAATCAAAATCATTTTGTTTGTTGTAGTAATGTATTTTTCTTTTTAAATAAATCAAACTTTTCATGCTTAGTGTTAGGAGTTAACATGCAATTATCACGCTTCAATTTTCAATTTTTCTTTTTCAAAATTACTAGAAAAAAATGTATACTTTTTTTTATATTTTTTTATTTCTAACAACTTATGAAAAGCATTAAATAATTTCATAGTAAGGTAAAGAGGTTTCGGGTGAGTCATTTACCTCATTGTGAAAGGCCACCTCGCCTTTATTGGTTTGCTCCTCATTTTCGGATGTCCTCGATTCGTCCTTGAGTGCTTTCTTTTTCTTTAACAACTTCTTCAGTTTTATATACTCATCTTTGCAGTGCCCCGGATTCTTGTGTTCATAGTAAGTAGTTTTATTCTTTTTAAGTTTGTTTTTATTCTTTGATTCTTGTTTCATAAATTTTATAAATTTACTTGTGAGGAGTTCTATGTCATCATCACTTGAGCTTTCGCTCGACTGGTCTTCTTTTGTTCTAAGTGCCAAGTCCTTCCTATTCTTTGGAAGGTTATTCTGAAGTTCATCATGTTCATTATGTGCCTTGTATGTCATTTCATAGGTTATTAATGATCCAATAAGTTCTTCAATCGAAAAATAGTTCAAATTCTTTGATTCTTGAATAGTCGTTACTTTATGATCCCAATTTTTAGGAAGAGATCATAAAATTTTGTTCACAAGTTCAAGGTTAGAAAAATATTTACCAAGACTTTTTAAACTGTTAACGACATCCGTAAAACGGGTGTACATGTCAATAATAGTTTCATTTGGCTTCATTCGAAATACTTCAAAATCATATATCAAAAGATTCATCTTCGAATCTTTAACTCTAATAGTATCTTCGTGTGTAATTTCAAGAGTATGCCAAATCTCATAAATCGTTTTGTAAATGGAAACTCAATTGAATTCATTTTTATCTACGGCGCAAAATAAAGTATTCATAGCTTTGGCGTTCAAAGGGAAAGTCTTCTTCTCCAAATCATTCCAATCGTTCATTGGAAAAGAAGGCTTTTGAAATCTATTTTCAATGATATTCTATAAATTCAAATTTAAAGAAAGCAAGAAAACTCTCATTCGATTTTTCCAATATTTGTAGTTCGTCCCATTAAACATAGGAGGACGAATGATAGAGGGACCCTCTTGAAATCCGAAAAGAGATATTTCTCTTGGGTGTTAAACCAAACGAAAAAGAATGTGACTCTGACACCAACTATTATGATCAATACCACTAAGAGTGGGGGGGGTGAATTAGTGCATATGTAAAAATTACGTCGATTCTAAAATCTTTGTACGATTAAAATCAATATCCGAAAACATTTAACTTGAAAGCGTACGAAAGAGTGTGTAGCGAAAGTTATGAGGAAGTAAAGCAATTTGCAATAAAGATAAACAGCAAAACAGAAATGCAAATCATTTTATAGTGGTTCAATTATCGTGACCTATATCCACTCCTGATTCTACTTTACTCGAGACCACCGGCTTCCACTACCGATCTTACTTCAATGGGCGAAGATCAACTACCCTTTTACACTCTTTTCTCCTTTTCATAAACTTAGGAGAGAACCTTTATACCTCTCTTTTAGACCTCACTCCTCCATCAGAATCCTTCTAACTCTATGAAGAAGAGACTCACTAATCTAGAGATATTACAATTTTTACTCAAGTATTCTTTCCCTCTCTTTTGTTCAAATTTGTGTTGCTCTATGCAGGAAAAGCTAGGGTATTTATAGACCCCAAATGACTTCAAAAATGGAGCCAAAAAAGGTCTCATCCTGGGTTTCTCGGGTCCTGACGGTACCACCACCTATGTTGGTCAGTACCATCGCCTGCAGCACTAACATTGGGTGGTACCATCGCCCAATCTGGTTGTACCACCACTTGACATAATCTGGAAGACTGTGTCTGAGCAGTACCATTACCCAGACTAGCGATACCACCTCCTGACACTAGGCGATACCACCGCCTGACAGCATGGAAAAGTATGCTCTTGACTTTTTCAACTCATAGGTGGTTCCTCCTAAGTTTGGGTGACCAAATAAGCCTCCACTTGTCCCAAAATAATCCCAACTCAGGTCCAATGGCCCCTAATTGAGTTGGAACGATTACACCCGAAATCAACTCAATTACGACCTAAACTAACTTGGTCTAGATAAATTATTACAACGAATAAATCATTAGTTGTCCGGCATGCCATTGGTTCTTCCAGCGCTTCATCCGATCCTCCAATACTTCGTCCGATCTTTCGACACATCGTCCTCTCCTTCGATATATTGCCCAATCTGTATGTTGACACTTGCAACTTCCGATCTCCTTGGCATAATGTATGATCCTTCGGCCCGATGCTCGAACTCTCGGCACAAAGCCTTCTACTCCGACCCGATGTCCAATCTTCTGACATGTTTAACTCCAGCTTAACATTTGATTCTTCCTGCTTTAATCAATTTATCTCTCCTGATCGAAGCTAGTCTTACATCACTCAAAACGCAGGTTAGATCATAATATCATCAATTAGTTTCATCATCAAATCCAAGATTCAACATCACTAAAGTGAGATTATATTATCTTTGCCTATAAAATAGGGTCTAAAATAAGTAATCACTCGGTAGGTATAAGCCTTTATAATTTTATTTTAGGTGAGCATGTATCATGTCACATATACAATATTTCAAAACTATTCATATAAGACATTTAATGACAAACTTATCATCTTATGACTTCTTTAGCAAACATAATCATACAACATAGCATATGCAAAATAAAGAGATAAAATTTTACTTCAAAATTATTATGTGCATAGAAAACATAACAAATTCATGGACTTCTACTCCCCTATCATAATATATATGTGCACTCTTATATTATACATCATTATAATATATACGTTTACTCCCACACTGCACGTCATAATATATACATGTACTCCTATGAATATGTCATAATATATATGTGTACTCCCACACATATATTATAATATATACGTGTACTCTCACGTCACACATCATAATACATACGTGCACTCTCATACCGCATGTCATAATATATACGTGCACTTCCACACTGCACATCATAATATATATGTATTCTCCCACACTATATGTTATAGTATATATATGCATTGCACGTCATAATATATTCATGCACTCCCACATTGCATATCATAGAAAACACATGCTCTCCTACACCGCATGTCATTATATGCATGCATACATGATATTTTTATCATAATTTATATATTTTTGTACTTACAAAAAATATATATTCACATTTAGCTCATGACTAGCTCATGATGAACATATCATCTAAAACATGTTTTTCAAAATATATTATGGTTATGATAATTTATACGACTACTATTTTGTAGTGAATTATCCTTATACTTATCTAATTAAATATTAAAATAAAGATGTCAAAGAACGATAATGTTCCTATTAGGATTGTGACGACACTAATAGGGGAGGAGGGAATTAGTGCTTACATAAAAATTTGTTAGTTTGGAAATTCTTGATCGATGAAAATGGAAAGATGTTAACTTAAAAATATGTTTGCAAGCATAGTGAAAGAAATTAGTTTGCAATGAAAATAAAAAGCTTAAAGTAAATGTAAACTAGATTTATAGTGGTTTGATCGTCATGACTTACATCTACTCTCGGTTCTTCTTCACTCGAGGCTACCGACTTCTACTATCAATCTTCTTTCAACAAGCAAAGATCAACTACCCTTACAACTCTTTCTCCTTTTCATAAGCTTAGGAGAGAACCTTTACACCTCTCTTTTAGACCTCACTCCTCCCTTAAAAAACTTCTAACTTTAGGAGGAAGAGACTCGAAATCCTAAAAGAGTTTTTAATTTTTCTTAAGTATTTTTTCCCTCTTTTAACTTAATTTTATGTTTAGCCAAGCATAAATATATGGGGTATTTATAGATCTCAAATAGCTTCAAAAATGGAGCCAAAAAAGATGTTATCCTAGGTTTCCTAGGTCCTAGTAGTACCATCGCTTGTGTTGGGCGGTACTACTACCTATAACACTAACACTAGGTGGTACCATCGTTCAGTTTAGCGATACTATCGCCTAACACAATATGGGATACTGTGTCTGGGTGGTACCACCGCTAGATCCCTGCTATAGGATACTGAATGAGCCAAACAACAAACTCAATTCAACCTTGATTCATACCCAATTGGTCCATAATTAAGTTGACATTGTTTCACCCAAATACCAACACAATTAGACCTAATCTAACTCAATCTAAATAAATTATTACAAAGCATGAATCATATATTGTTCGGCAAGTCATTGGTTCTTCCAACGCTTTGTCCGATCCTTCGACGCATTGTCAGATCCTTCGACGCATTGTTATCTCCTTTGACGCATTGTCAGATCCTTCGACGCATTATCCAATCGGCATGTTGACTCCCATAACTTTTGATCTCCTTGCTGTAATGTTCAATCCTTCGGCCCGATGCTCGAACTCATGGTATGAAGTCCTTAAGCCAGGACGTCAACCAATCCTCTAGCCCAACGTCCAATCTCCTAACATGTTCAACTCCGACCCAATATATAATTCCTCCTACTTCAATCAACTTGTCTCTCCTTAATCAAAGATAGTCCTACGTCACTCAAAATGCAGATTACATCACAAATTTATCAATTAATTTCATCATCAAAATTCTAGATTCAATAGTTCCTTAATAATCGAGTATACTAGAGGGCACTACATCAATCAAATAAGAGCATAAGATACCTTAATTAAGAACCATATCTCTTGAATTATTAATTTATAATAATTAATTATAATAATCCATAGAAAAAAATTAACAAAATCTCTTATAAAATAAACTATATTTAACTGAAAAATTTATTTATAATCAAATTTTCTAATAATTCACTCTATAATCAAATGAACTAGCTAGTATCAATTAAACCATCGTACTATTCTATGAATGTTTTATTATTCAAATTGACCAAATGATCTTGACATATTATGAAATTTTGTAGAAAACTAGAAATATATAAAACAGAGTGCACACCAAAATTTAACTTAAAACTAAATCATTTGGAGGCTAAACTACCCTCCTAATTCAACTATCGACACCTATTCTATTATATTGAAATTGAGTTAGGACTATTTAAACTTATAAACCTCATACCTTGGTGTATAGAGGTGGCATTTCACTCAATTCTAAATCTCACATAACTCTAAAAAAATCTTTTAAAATATATCAAAAAGTTAGAGTTTAATTATATCTCTAAGGGGGCTAATTGAACTTAAACATAACCCCTTCTCAAAAAATAAAGGATTCCGAGTATTTCAGATTGGGATAGGAATAACTCTATACATCAATCTCATATTAAAGTTATACTAGAGGCCCTAGAACCTTAGAGAATAATATAAAATATATCTAAAAATTATAGATGAATTTAAAGTCTAGACTACTCAAAAATAACTAAAAAAGTCAACTTATAATTTATAAAACTGAAACTCAAGGTATAAGAAAGGAAAAATTGAGTTTTTCTTATCTCAATCTTCTTTAAAGCTAGGTTTCCTAGCCTCCATGAGAAAAACTAAAATAATGGCTAAAGAATATGAAAAATGGTTATCTTGAGGCATAGAGGATGAGATCAAAATTAAAGTATAAATGCTTAAGAGGTTGTCTTGAGGCATAGAGTTCAATCTCATTAGGACTTATTTTAAGTTTTTCATTCCTTTTCTTTTTTTTCTTTTTTTTTATTAATATTATTTTAATATTATAGCAACTTTAATTGAGTTTAATTTAGTTTGACAAAAATGATATTTTTTTATTAAAACTCATCCTTCAATCTCACTTAGGTATCTCAACATTTAGTATAACACTCATCTTTGATTTGCATCCTCATTTAATTTTTCATTACTCCATCCATTTAGTATAACACTCAACTTTCTTACTTTAATCATTATCAAACTCATTCAAGTCTTCATATTCACTTAAGATTGATTAAAATTCAATCGTCATTTTTGTCATTATATGCATTCTTATTACTATAATTTAACTTCATATTCAAGTATGCCAACATACTTTGGTTTGTTGTGTTATGCTTAACAGAAACATTGATACTTATGCATACTCAGCTAATATTTTATAGAACACTGAAAATAATATTTTTAAAAAATATATACTTGACTCTTAAAAGTTAAAAATATGAGCATGTCATTTATCACATTTATGAAACATAGAAATCACAAATCATATTATAAAGTGAATATATATATATATATATATATATATATATATATATATATATATATATATATATATATATAATTTATTGACATGCTAGTTGTAATTCAATATGTATAAGACTTGTTTTATCCAAGATTTGACCCAATTATACTATTTTTTGAATTGACCTCAACAAGAGTATAAGTGGTTCAAGGCCTTGGTTTCTTGGGACTAGTTTTTTTAGAATAGGTTTCATACCTATTTATAAGCTCAAATGTCAAAAAATAATTCATGAAAGCATCATATTTTAATAAAATTATAAGGAATTAAAGAAAAATAGATAAATTTTAAAGTATTTAGATGCTAAACAATAAAAAATATATAATAAATATTCTAAAATAATTGTTTTTATTTTTTGTCCATATGTGCCCAATGTAAATTTTATTTTTACTAGGATTTGATCTAGTTATATTGTTTTTGAATTAGCCTAAAAAATGGTGTTAGTGGTTCAATGCCTTGGTTTATTGAGACCAAATTTCAGACTTGGTTTCTTACCACTTTAGAAGCTTAAATGTTAAAAAATATTTTATAGATGTATTATATTTTTATAAAATTAGAAGAAATTAAATATTCTAAATATTTTTTAAAATACATGAAATAAATTTCAAACAAGGTATAATTTTAAAGGACCATTAATTTCAATCAGATGGATATATATCATACCTTTTCTATTTTAGGGATTTTTCATATTAATTTTAATTTTCAACATCTATCACTTTGAACTTTCTACAAAATTTTTATTTTCTTCTAATTTTATCAAAATATGATACTTTTATAGAATAATTTTTAACATTTAAATTTTCAAATATGTTAAAAAGCTATTATAAAAATTTGATCCATAAAACCCAATCCTTTGACTCACTTACAATATTTTTGGGGCCACCTTAAAAATGTTAGGATCGAGAGCACTAAGAGGGGGGGTGAATTAGTGCAGCGGAAATCTTTCAGCGATTTAAAAACGAAAGCTACGTTCGTCCGATAAAAATGATTTCGATGTAAAAGCCGATTCTAAGATTACTTAAGATTAAGCGCAGTTTACGTCTAAGCACAGTTTACGTCTAAATTGAGTTTGCGTCTAAATACAGTTTGCGTCTAAATGCAGTTTTGCGTCTAAACACAGTTTTACGTCTAAACGCAATTTTGCGTCTAAACTCAGTTTACGTCTAAACGCAGTTTTACGTCTAAACGCAGTTTGCGTCTAAAAGTAGTTTTACGTTTAAAAGAAGTTTACGTCTAAAACACAGTTTTATGTTTAAACACAGTTTGCGCAGTTTACGTTTAAACGCAGTTTTATGTCTAAACGCAGTTTGCGTCTAAACGCAGTTTTACGTCCAAACGTAGTTTGCGTCTAAAACAGTTTCAAAGGGATCTAAACTTAGAAGCTAGTTCATAAAAGCGCAGAAGACAGTTTTGTAGAATCAAAACACAGACGTAAGCTGATCGTACGAAAAACACAGATTTACGTCTGAATGCAGATTCAAAAAGATCAGCACTTAGAACATATTCGTAAAGGCGCAGAGAGCAGTAGTTATGTAGGAGGTTTGCAGTAATGATAAGGTACTCGAAATAAAAGCAAACCAGAGATTTAGAGTGGTTCGATCAGTCTTGACCTACTCCACTTTTGGCTTCCTCCTCGACGAGGTCACCAACGTCAACTAGCTGCCTTCCTTCAATGGGCGAAGGCCAACTGCCCTTTTACAGTTTCACTCCTTTTGATGGGCTCAGGAGACAACCCTTACAGAACCTTTCTCTCCTCACTTTTACAATTCAGAAGCTTAAAGAACAGAAGGAGGAGACTTAAAGGCTTTACAACAATTTTGAGCTCAAGAATCACGGAGAAGATCAAGATTTCGGTGTAGGTCTCTTCTCTTTCTGTGCTGAATGGGTGGGGTATTTATAGGCCCCAACCCAGTTCAAATTTGGAGCTCAAAACGATCAAATCCCGGAATTCCGGGATCATGCGGTTGCACCTCCTGACTGGAGAGGTTGCATCGCCTGGCAGAGCTCGGAGACTGAGCCTAGGCGGTTGCACCTCTCTGTCAGGGGCGGTTGCACCGCCTGAGTCTGGCTCGGAGATTGAGCCCCAGGCGGTGCCACCTCTTGACTGAGGCGGTTGCACATCTCTGCCAGAGCTCGAAGACCGAGCTCAGGCGGTGCTACCTCTTTGTCAGGGAGGTTGCACCGCCCAGTCTAGCTCGAAGACTGAGCTTAGGCGGTTGCACCTCCTGGCTGGGGCGGTTGCACCGCCCAGTCTCGCTGGGAGACTTAGCTCAGGCGGTGCCACCTCCTGGCCTAGGCGGTTGCACCTCCTAGTGCAATCAGGGTCCGAATGGTTAGCTCCATTCGGGCCAATTTCAATCTTTTCAGGGGCCCAATTGCCCCAAGATTAAGCTAATGGGATCACCTCCCATTTTCCAACTTAATCAACGTGCTAACTACGATTAAATCTAAGACAATTTCTGCAGCTTTGCTCCGATGCATCAATCGCTTCTTCCGGCGAGTTTCCGGCGAACTTCCATCGATCATCCGATGAACCCTCGGTGATTCTTCTGTGGACTTTCGGCAAACTCCTGGACTTTGCGACGATCCACTTGGCGAGTTCCGACGAGCTTCGCTTGGCAAGCTTCTGGACTTCTCGGATCTGTTCTCGTAGAACCTCCAACGATCGTCCGAACTTCCGTCGAACTCTCGAACTCCCAACGTGATCATGATCTTGACTCCGGCGCAACTCCTGCTGCTTGTCTAACTTTCATCGTAGTTAATCCTGCACACTTAAAACAAAACTTCGATCGAGACAATTAATCCTAAACAATTAACCAAGTTGTCCGACATGTCATTAGTCCCTCGACGCTTCGTCCGATTCTTCGGCGCATCGTCCTCTCCTACAGCCTATTGCCCAATCGGCCAGTTGACTCCGCAACTCCGATATCCTTGGCACAATACCCGCTCTTCTTGGCCCGATGCCCGAGTCCACGGCCCGAAGCCTTCTGTTGATATGTCGACCGATCCACCGGCCCGACGTCCAATCTTCTGACATGTTCCTTCGGCACAACATGATTTTCCTGCTTTAATTGTCTCATCCTGATCGAAGCATCCTACGTTACTCAAACCGCAGATTAAATCATAAACATATATCAAGTAGTTTCATCATCAAAATACGAGATTAAACAAAAAATAGTGTAACAAGATCAAAACCTAGGCAAAATCTAATAAAATTATCATGACATCATTGAATTACATCTAGATCGACATATATAATACTTATTCTATTTAAATTTTCTTTTTGATATTTTTCTATTTTTCAAGTATCTAAATAGTTTAGAATTTTTTAATTTCTCTAAGTTTTATTAAGTTTTACCAAAATATGATGTTATCAGTGGGATATTTTTTAATATTTGAGCTTCTAAATATGTAAAAAAATATCTTAAAAATTTAGTCTGAAAAATCCAAGCCCTTGACCCACTTATATTGTCACTTATATTGTTCTTGAGATGTAACTCAAAAACATTGTAACTGGGTCATAGGTAAAACTTTTAGAATATCATTGAATGGCACCCATATGGAGAGAGAGAGAGAGAGAGAGAGAGAGATATATATATATATATATATATATATATATATATATATATATATATATATATATATATATATATATATATATATATATATATATTAGAAAAGCTATTTGATATTTCTTATAATTTTTTTAACATCTAAACACTATAAAATTCTATCCATTATGTTTAATTACTTTTTTTAATCAATACTTGATTCTTCTATAAATTTTTTGTTGACATTTGAGTTTCTAAATAGGTAGAAAATCTATTCTAAAAATTTGATCCAAAAAACCAATACCTTGAACCACTTGCACTATTTGAATCAAAAAATTGTGAAAATAAATAGTTATTTAACTTTGTCAAAATAAGTAGAAACTTTCTAAAAATATTTGAATTCGTCCTACATGGACAAAATATAATTTTCTGAAGGATTAAAATAAAAATTTATCGATATTTTTAGATAAATTTAATTTTTTAAGGTCAAAATTAATAAAAAAATTATTGGAAAACTTAAAAATAAAAAATAATGATCATATAGACCTTTAAAATTTACTTTTTAAATATTTTAAAAAAATATAATATTATTTATTTTACTTTATAGTTAGTTAATAAAATTATTTATAAAATTATTATTATTTATTGTATTTTATAATTTGTAATTTTTATATTTGTTTATATTGTTTTTAATAATATAAATTGATACATATAATTAAATTATTTAGTATATTATATTTTAAAAAGGTTCAAGTTATATGGTTCATCAAGAAGGAGATGAGAAAATGTAGTTTTTAAGGGAAAAAAATTAAAAAAAAATTATTTGAGGTTATTTTATCATTTTCAAAAATTTAGATGGAAGTTTTGGAAAGTTTTCGGGGCTTTTTTGCGAAAATTTACCTAAATAAATAAGGCTACCACAATAAATCAAGAGCTCGAACTCGAACTCGGATCGGTGGGTTATCCACTCGTCCATTTCCTCGTAGGGTGGAGATATGGCAACGGGCCTTCTCCCCGCTGCTTCGCTACCGCCGTCATCATCATCTCTCCGAGAAAGAAGACATCCCCCCGACATCACCTCCTCCACGTCGTCTTCCTCTTGGTTCCTCTCCCGATTTCCATCTATTCGGTCTTCTCGCTCCCCATGGCCCTCGGCCGCGACCTTGCGGCGGAGGAGCGGCGGCTTCTCGGTGTCCTGCTGCCTCCCTCCGACCCCCTCCACCAAGCTTTATGTTAGTGGTACCTTCTCTTTTTCCCTTCGCCCATGTCGTTTTCGTGATTCTTTCGGTCTAAATTGTATGTATTTCTCTCGTCAATTTGAATGGCGAATAGCTGCCATCGTTTAAGGAAGAAAGGAAAAAAAAATAATCTAAGTTTTTCGGTGGCAAAATGGTCAAGAATCCAGTTATGTTCGATGGAAAATAGGTAAAAATGGAACAAGCATATCCACTGATTGCAACTTATGGTTTGGGTCATCACCTTGACATCGATCCTATTGCTTATGACTTAGGTAGTCTATTTAAACCATCTTCATTCACTTTGAGCTCTGTTTCTCTCTACACCTTAACCCCTTAGTTAGATTTATTGTCTCTATTCCCAACCAGTACTGTAACTCTAAGCGTGTGATTGATTACTAGAAAAAAAACAACTTGCAACTGGAATATATATAATTGCTTCCAGATGTATAAGCTTCAATCCAGGCGAGTAGCTCTACAACTCTGAACTTGATGTGCTTGAAATTTGCTCATTCGAGGCTTTTGCTGTGGTTTTACATTACTCTATTGGTTGTGTTTGGATCAATATCTGCTTGTTAATCTGTGCTTCCAGGAGCATGGTTTATGGATATCTTAGTTTTGTCAATCCTTTTTGGTTCTAGACGTGTGCAACCGAGTATTTGTCTAGTTGGTATAATTTTCACGTCATAATTGATTACGGTATTATCCAGTGCCTGTAGCGTTGCAGAATTTTATTGAGCCATGTTCTTTGTGGAGCTGTTCGGCCTTCTGTTGGTTGGATCTATATCTGTGTATATCATTACGCTCTCTCTTTTGTTTAATGCTCAGTCCTCTCTTGCTCATTGTTTAACAATATTGTGGCACAAATGCTTGCATGCAGTTAGAAAGTTTATTACTTTATAATTTTCAACAAATTCTTATTTTCCTGGGCTGCTTCTTACAGGTCTTTCATTTCGTACAACTGAGGAAAGTCTTAGAAATGCTTTCCAAAATTTTGGTCAGCTTGTAGAAGGTAACAATGTGCCACCGTTTTGTGTGCATGTAATATTGCTATGCCACCTTTTAGTTCATGAGATGTATTACTTTGAATATTTAGTCATTTTCTTTACGTGGATAGTTATGAAGTCTCTCGTGATGTAAATCTATACTAGTTGTTGGCTTTGTTCACCTCTTTATGTTTATTCTGCAGTTAACCTGGTCATGGACAGAATAGCAAATAGGCCAAGAGGCTTTGCTTTTCTTCGTTATGCCACCGAAGAGGAATCCAAAAAGGCCATTGAGGGGATGCATGGAAAGGTAACTTTGCCAAGCCATATTAGATTTCTTCTTTTGGATTGTTTAAAGTCTAGGGGTTGACTTTATAGTAGAGGATGATAAATCTAACATGTTAAGTGTCAATAAGTTATATTATTACTATTTTAGTACCTTCATATATCTGTAGCATAATGAGTACAGTAAGATTATGTAATTTAAACAATAAGTTACAACTTTCTGTTGAAAGACAAGTTGTCCTTATCTTTAGCCACATTAGGCACTAGTTAAATATCCTTGTGACATCTAATCAGTGAAATATTATGATGTGTGCTAGCAAATACTGCAAATATGCATAATGCAGTAGCACTAAGATATTGACATGTCTTGCTGTTGCATTCAAACAAACGTTCATGAAATGCTGGAGATTCTGGATCCTGTATTGGGTAAAATTTTCTTTACCTAGCCTTGCAACACTAGTGGTTGCTTTAACATGGTCTTGTTGTTTCTTGAAGCAACAAATCGTGTATTATTAGGAAGCCGTCAATACGTTTTATTTGCTTAGCCTCACAAAAGCAGTTTTACATTAAAATAGATGGCCACTCAGGGTAGGAGCAATTTTTCGGATCAAAATATGAGAGGCTATGTAAAACTTAGGTCTACATATGTTCTAGAAGTGCAGAAGACCTAAATATCGTATAATTCATCTTTAGCACTCTTAACTCCTTTAAGTATCTGTTAAAGAAGTTAACGACATCAGGTACTCCTCATTAGTTTTGGATAAAAGATGGCTAAATTATCTTTTACTATTCTGCCACCTGTTTCATTCTATCCTCAGTATTTCCCATGTTCACTGGGTTTGAGTTCCTCATGCATTTCAGGCATTTTTACCTTGACAGAATTAATTATCTTGATGGATTTTAGTGTTTTATGAACTTATTTAGATATTTTCTTATGCCATTTGTATTTTCTTTTTTATCTTATTTCCTACGTGTCATTTTACAGTTTTATCTTTTGGCAATACCTTCTTCTTCTTCATCTGCACATTCATGACATATCCACAGTCATCTTGTATCTAATTAATCATCATAACATGCCATTTTTTTTGCCTTTCTTCATATCACTTCTTTGCGCCTTCATTTAATAACCTTCGTCTTCAGTGTGGTGAGAAGTTATTCCAGTTTAGCCCCCCGGTTGGAATCCTGAAATAACTAAGTTCCTTGTCATGGCACTACATTTAACTCAACTTTTTCTCTGGTTCTGATGCAAGATGAATCCCAATTGTTGTCTTAGTATATTTCTACTCATATTGTAAGATGTCTTATTCACGATTAGAAGTAACTCAGCTTGGATGTCAATATGGTTCATAGCATGTCAGTCCACATGGAGGGATTTGTCATTTACCACAAACCAAGTTACTTAATGTAATAATTTGTATGGAATGAGCCTGTCCATACCCAGAATTTTTAGCAAAAAAGTTGCTATTACCAAGGCACTCAGGTGTATGGTAGTCCATTAATCCATGAAACTATGGGGGCATAAACAGATTTGGTCATCTCTTTCTTCTCCAAAAATACTTTTTATGCATGGGCAAGTTGAAAATAACTAACAGAGTTGCAATTAAACTGGCCTGAACTTAAGTTAATTCTTACAGTGAGTTGATTTTGTCTTTTTAATTCTATTAGTTCCTGGATGGGAGAGTCATTTTTGTAGAAGTTGCAAAACCAAGGTCAGACGTGCGCCGGGCTTCAAGACAAACTCCGGAGCGGTACCGATCGTGATTTGCTACGTCCTGGCATCATATAGTTTGTACCTGAATCCAGCATGCAACATTTTCTCGGCTCTTTTGTTTGTCTGTTACTGCAAACTTGTTTTCTGGTTTAATTCCTGATTTGTCAAGCAGGACTTGTTTTCTTCCTACTAAATTTTTAATGAAGTTATTTGTGCAATTATGTTGATGTATATGTAGAGACTCTCATGTTTTTTTGTTATTAGTCGGCATTTTGTTATTAGAAGTTCAGGTGTACACTTTTGCTGTTTTTATTGAACATTGTTAATTGGATTGTTTTCTATCCATATCACAATCGTTTTTTTTATCATTATTACTCTTTTATTTATTTTTTATGATATTTTGTTTTTTTTTTCTCAAAAGATGTATTCCAAATAACTTTATTCCTTTTTACTATTCATAAGTATTTTGCTATGAATAATATTTTTATAAATTAATAAAGTATTATTTTATCATTTACAATCATAATAATATATTTTTTTATTTTTTATAACCTCTTATTTCATCTCGCTCCTTACCTCTTCATTAGTCGTCGACATCTCTCGTTGTCATCACTGACATTGTTTGTTTGTTCATGTCATTTTTTTTAAGAGAAAAAAAAAGAAAGAGGGAAGAAAAAAAAAAAAAAAAAGAAGAAATGGTTATTTACAATTATTTACAAAATCATAGTCTAAAAAATTTGCAAAACACAAAACTGCGTATAGAGATTGTGTTACCTAGGGAGATCATATATCCCTGTTTCCTTGTAGATCCTTAGGAGAGGGTGAGCGTCCTCCTCTCTAGCGGTGATCCACATAGCAGGGTTGCGACGACGCTCCTCAAAACTCCAGGCCTACTCTGAGGTGGAGAGGGTGGAGAGGGAGAGGAGAATAGGAAAGGGCTCCTCAAAACTCCAGGCCTACTCTGAGGTGGAGAGGGAGAGGAGAATAGGAAAGGCAAGCAAAGACTCTAGCCTATGAGGCTGTGAATCCCTCCTATTTATAGAGATCCTGTGTCAAACCCTAATGGGTCCTTCCCTAGTGGGTATTGAATCTGCATCCAATAAGACAAGGGCTCCGTCGGATATCTCATATCCGAACCTCTACTCATCGCAATGCCTATCATATGTGTGTGACCCTCTAGGCCCAATATCGAGTTGGCCGTGAGTCATACCTGTCAGAACTCCTTCTAACTCAGTGAATTATTATCTCTGTAATAATTCACTCGACTCATCGACTACGGACGTACTAGGCCACTACGCCGTAGTCCCCAGACGATACAGGGGAATCCAATCCATTGGACATGTCTGTCCTCAGTTACCATGTACCTATAGTCCCTCATCCATCTAATATCCCAGAGACCGTATATCGAGCATAGTGCTGTCAGACCCATACGGTTTCTACTCAAGTCTCGCTCTAATCGGATTCTCCCGGAGAACTCTTTCTCTCTCAACCCGAATGATCCTGGCTAGGGATTTGTAATATTTTTAAAGTGAGATTATAAATAAAAAAAAGGAGGTTATGAATAGTAATATCTCATTTACGAAGAGCGTGTAATAATCCTATCCTTTTTCATCCTATTTTGTCCATCCTTTCTCATTAATATTTTCATATTATTCATAATCCTTCTTTTTCATGAATATTTTTTATCATCTTACTTGATTTGTTTCTGCATCATCAAATTCATCGAGAGGTTTGGAATCTTTATCTTTGGATGATCAATAAATATTCTTGAGTTCATTTTATAGTCAAAGGGGCATTTGAGAATAATATTTTTGTTGTATAATCCTTTGATATATTGTATTATAAAAATAAAGTTTTACTTTTCAATGTATAATGTCTAAAGTATAGTTTATGTTTTAGATTTTCTTACATCGTCCGGTAGCGAATCAATGAGTCGGGGCTTGGTGTAGTGCATGATATGAACGCTCAAGATCTTGATCTGCAGCACACTATACAACTTTTTCACACTTGCAATGTTGGGATCGTTGACCCAAATCGAGAACAACATTTCATGATAGAACTTTTTTTACAGGTAAATCCAGGATCGAGAGGAGACCACGAAAGAGAGCTCAAAGTGGAGAAGAAAATGAGGTGCGAAAGAAGTCTCACGTTTCCGTAACAATTGGAAAGGATTGATTGATCATAAACAGCTTCTTCGGGTTACTCATCCGAGCCAGAGAACGAGTCATCGACTCCAGATCCTGCGTCCATTGCCGAACCTCCATCGCCGCCTCCGCCCTCGAATATATTTTGCATCAAGCTCTGCCCTATCTGCTGCGCCGCGCTGGTGACGAAGCCTCGGACGGACCACCTGGGTTATCAGACCACCGCTACCCCTTCCTCTCCCTGCATGGTTCATTCCCGGCATCCGCGGGTAGCCCACCGGAACACCACCTTGCCAAACTCCGTTGCTCACCCCCATGCCCACTCCCACCGAGTAAGGGGTCTGCTGCTGCAGTGTTCGCGGTCGTGGCACCGTGTGTCGCCGCGGCAGCGTTGGCGGCGGGCTTGGCTGAGCCTGCAACATCTTCGCCGTCGCACACCCAATGTGGGCATCAAACTCGCACATGGCGCAGCGGTAGAGCCACTGGTTCGAGCCCATCCCCCCGCACAGGTCACACGAGAACCCATTATTCTCGTAAGGAACGGAGAAGACGAGGCTGAGGGGGTGCTCGTGGGCGCCATGGCTGACGGAGAGCGGCATGGAGGCGCACAAGCTGTGCAGGTCGACGCCGCATGGTTCGCAGTGGTACGAGAAGCCGGCGCCGTCGTGGCCGCACGCGTCACAGTTGAAGGAGCCCTCTTTGTAGGCGGGGACGGTGAGGAGGGTGAGGCTGTGTTGGGGGTCCGCCGGGTGGCGGATGCGCTGCGGCATCTCGGCGCAGGAGATGTGGAGGGTGTAGTTGCAGGCCTTGCACGAGTAAGCCCAGCTGGAGGCACGAAAGGTACAGCCGGCGCACGTCGGCGGGGTGAGCGACTGTTGCAGAGATGCGAGCTCCAAGGGGTGGGGGTGGCTGAAATGGTTGATCCGTGGTTCATAGCCCAATCTTCCCATGCTTCCTCCTGGCTTTCTCTGAAACAAGCAAGAGTTCTTTTGGCCTCTAAGAAGGAGAAAGAGAGAGACGGAGAAAGAGAGAGGGAGAGGAAGAGAAGACTTGCTCTGATGGAGGTGGTCAAGTCAACGAGGAGAATGGTGTGGTTGTTACTGTTGGAGATGTTGACTTTTGAGATCATAGATTACGGAGTCCAGTTAGATAGATGGGACCCGCGTTGACTATTAAATTCGTAGACTACTGATGGAGCATTTTTCGATGGAGAAGGCAACTAGAAATTTAAGCAACATGACATACTGAGTTGACTTGGTGAACGATTGAGCTGGTTTAAAAGATTGTTTCGCCATGTGACATAGAATCAAATAGAAAGATGTGATGACATAAGAGTACAACGTTGAAAAATGAGATATGATTATGCATAAATAGAAATCAAATTATATCAGTTCTATTATTACTATTTGGATTGTTGATGAAGTGGATAGATATCCATCCCGGCAGGCTGATAAGGACTAAAACCGCAGATAGCTTGTCGCTGTGACCGTCTACGAATCTATACTGCATTCTTAGTGCACTGTATTCTTTACGATAGATGTACAGTTGTTCGTTGCTTTCTATTCCCAGTGCTCCAGGAAAAGATCCCTCAATTTTTAGTATCCAGGCAAAATAGTCACTGTGTATCGCTTGTTTGGATGCTAAGAGAATCGAGAATAGAATACTCTAGGTCAGGAGTAATACTAAGAAACATAGATATCAGATCGAATTAAACATTATGAATATTATTATAATATGATAAAAACAGAATAGACAAATTTAGTGGATGATATTATAATTAATTAATGTATTCATTAGATAGAGATTATCTATCCATGGTACTCTAAATAATGTACTTGATCAAATTCATTTGTCCAATTAATCACTCTCAATGCTACTATCTTAGAGCAATATTTATCTATTCACCGATAAGATAAGAATAATTATTGAAAAAGTTTTACATTAACCTCAAAAGATTTTCCTCAAAGAACAGAAGATTTTTCTCAACGGAATAAAAATTTCCGAAAAAATCTATCCTCTGTCGATAAGAAAGCTACGCTGTTAGCGGCCAGTACTCCATGGACGCAATCTACGGCGACACCTCCAAGCGGCGACACCACCACTTCGGTCGGAACTCCGAAGGCTTCTAACCGACCTCCTCTGTGGCTCCAATGGCCAACACTACTGATCCGCACAAGCGGCTGCACCTCTTCTTCACTGACGAAAAGCCCTTTCTCCAGCAAATCTGCACTTTCTCCTCCGATTGCTACGATCCACTGGTCATAGACCTCTCTCTCTTTTCTTTTACTCATTGTCGTCGATCACTATCACACTACTGCTTTCCAAGAGACCATCCTCGTCAAGCGGTCATAACCCTTGTTTCGCTTTGCTATTTCTCAACAGAAATCATTCGGTAGAGAACCGTTGCAGCTCTCTGATCTCTACCGCACTGCATATAGCTTTTTCTTAGAAGGAGAATAGATCGTTGCCTATATAACCTCTCTCCATAGCAGTCTCCACTTTATGCAGCTCTCTGATCTCTACCGCACTGCATATAGCTTCTTCATAGAAGGAGAATAGATCATTGCCTATATAACCTCTCTCCATGGCAATCTCCACTTTATGCAACTTTCACTCTCCCACTGATCGCTGGCCCACTTCGTCGGCCACATCGAGGATCACCTATGCAGAACCCCTCTATCAGATGTTGTAACTCCGGTTGCCTCCCTCCGTTACCTGATGTCCTCTAACCAGGCGATTGAGGGTGCAACAACCTACATCACCTCTCCGTCAAGCGTTCACTAGGCCCAGTACTAGCAGCATGGTCTCCAAAATCTTCATCAACTCTATTGTCATTCGATGAGGGATCTATGAAGTGGAACTTAGCCATCCCCACCGATTGACAGTGACAAGAGGTCCACACCATCATCTATCACATCATCCCTCTATCTTCTTTTTTTCCCGATGGTGTTATATCCCTCTTTCTTCTTTCTTCCTCGTTGACGATGCTCCCAAAGGAAGTGTAGGTGTTGTCACCTTTAGCCATCGTTGATCATATCACTGCTTTCCTCCTTGACGAACGATGCTCGTCTTGTCTCGCTGTCGCTCTACGCTAGTGTCCGCTCACTACAGCATGTGCCCTTTGTTAGCACAACACATGATCCCATCTACTATGATCCTCCCCGCTGTGATGCCTCTATTGTTGCGTTCACTAGCATTGCCTCCCCTTTCATTCATATCATCAATATTTCTATCAAAGTGGCAACTTCAATAACCATCAACCCTAGCATCGTGACCACACAAGCCAATAAAAAGTCGTTTGTAGTTGTGTGATAAAATCAAATACTCAGTGAAAGGCTATCAGTCTCGACCCAGACTCCCTACTCCGGCACGGTGGCCTCAAACAAATCTCATGACTACTCCGGCTATTAGTCAATCTAATTAGATTATGGACTCTAGCATCTCTCATTACATCATCTCTGATCTTCAGAGCTTGTTCATTCATAATAATTATAGTGAAAATGAAGATATCATTATCGGTGACGGTAAATGAATTCCTATTACTCATATTGGTTCCACAATGCTTAATTTACATACCGTAACTTTTACACTCGATGATGTTCTGTGTGGACCTCACGTTAAACAAAACATCATCTTTGTTTCTCAATTCTGTAAATAAAATAATACTTTAATTAATTTTTTTCCTGACTCTTTTCTTGTCAAGGATTTGAATATAGAAGTATCCTTGGTCCAAGGTCAGAATAGAGATAACATTTACAAATGGCCGTTAATTTCATAAATAACTCGGCCCACTCTTCATTATAAATCTAAAGTTTTCATGATCTTTACCAACTTTAGAAAGTTAGTCGAGAACTACTTTCAGTCTACAATCAAAATAGTTTACTTTGATAATGGAGGTGAATATCAAGCTTTAACATATTGTCTCTCAACTTGTAGTATATAACATCTCAATCCTATAACCTTTGGACATTCGATGACAATATGCTCCAAGAGTGACATTTTCAAGCTGTGTCAAGTCCTTGACCTATATGCTATCACAGACTACTCACTTGAGATCAATGAACCAACCATATTTATGTTGGGATCAAAAGCACTAGGGGAAGGGGGGGGGGGGGGGGGGGGGGGGGGGGTTGAATTAGTGCAGAGGAAAACTTTCGTTGGTTTAAAACGACGTTTGTACGATGAAAGCATTTTTGATGAAAACCGTTTCAAAAAGTTCAAGTTCTTCAACTTAAGATCAAACAAAAGTATAGTTAAAATAAAGCAACGAAGGTAGTTTGCAGTTAAGATAGAGAGCATAATGTAAATGCAAATCGAGATTTAGAGTGGTTTGATCAATCTTGACCTACATCTACTTTTGGCTTTGAGGTCACCGATGTCCACTATAGGCCTTCCTTCAATAGGTGAAGGTCAACCACCCTTTTACAACTTTACTCCTTTTGACGGGCTTAGGAGACAACCCTTACAGATTTTCACTCCTCTCTTGAATGATCAAAATTTAGAAGAAAAGAGGGAGAAGAACTTCTACCCTTTTACAACACTTTTAAGCTCTCAAATTCTCAAATAAATGCAAGCTTTCGATGCCCTTTCATGTAGGAAAGGGTGGGGTTTATATAGGCCCCAACTAGTTTGAATTTGGAGCTCAAAAGTGTCATCTCCCGGATTTCTGGGGTCTTGGTCGTACCACCACCATAACTGGGTGGTACTACCGCTTGACATTGCTAGTCATAAGTGCCCAACAAGCCAATCACGTGAGTGATGGCACGTGTGACTTGATACAGAATCTTTTTGCTTATTATATTTTGGCGTATATCACTTTATAACTATTGCATAAATGCATATATATTGTGATGTCCTTGGATTTGTGCAATGGGAATCGGATCGTGATGAGATCACGATAATGAGATCGATTCACCTTTAAACACATATCCTAAATAATCCCGATCATAGGTTACTCGAGAGGGACATCGTGATAACCGGATAGACTGGTGTGCTGTATACCCGTCCATATGATGGATGCAGCTGGTCTCATAGCTGCTCGTGTAGGGACACTAGGGATACAGTACAGGTGCTCATTGGAGAATGAGTTCACTGATTGATCCGCTTACGGAATGCTGGATGGTTGATGATGCCTTATTGTCAGACAACGATTCCGTAGTCCTAGTGGTGTATCTGGTTCTTAGACTTGAGACACCAAGGATGTCCTGTATGAGTGCTCCACTCTTTGATACCAGACTTATAGGTTTGGCTGTTCCCAGATCTAGTACAGCTGGTCATTGGGAGTGGTAGTCGACCTTACGAGGGCTATTGAGTGTCGATAGAGGATCATCCACTCTCGGCATCATGAGAGAAATATCCCATGTGTTCTTGCTCAGACAAATCCCTGGCCAGGGTCATTCGGGTTGAGAGAGAAAGAGTTCTCCGGGAGAATCCGATTAGAGCGAGACTCGAGTAGAAACCGTATGGGTCTGACAGCACCATGCTCGATATACGGTCTCTGGGATATTAGATGGATGAGGGACTATAGGTACATGGTAACTGAGGACAGACAGGTCCAATGGATTGGATTCCCCTGTATCGTCTGGGGACTACGGCGTAGTGGCCTAGTACTTCCGTAGTCGATGAGTCGAGTGAATTATTACAGAGATAATAATTCACTCAGTCAGAAGGAGTTCTAACAGGTATGACTCACGGCCAGCTCGATATTGGGCCTAGAGGGTCACACACATATGGTAGGCATTGCGATGAGTAGAGGTTCGGATATGAGATATCCGACGGAGCCCTTGTCATATTGGATGCAGATCCAATACCCACTAGGGAAGGACCCATTAGGGTTTTGACACGGGATCTCTATAAATAGGAGGGATTCACAGCCTCATAGGCTAGAGTCTTTGCTTGCCCTTCCTATTCTCCTCTCCCTCTCCACCTCAGAGTAGGCCTGGAGTTTTGAGGAGCGTCGTCGCAACCCTGCTGTGTGGATCACCGCTAGAGAGGAGGACGCTTGACCTCCTTCACCCTCTCCTAAGGATCTGCAAGGAAACAGGGATATACGATCTCCCTAGGTAACACAATCTCTATACGCAGTTTTGTGTTTTTGCGGATTTTGCGCACCAATCTTCGCACGACGATGAACATCTTTTTGGGAATCGGGGATTTTTGTTTTCTTGTTCTTCCGCTGCGCATATGATGTCGCCCCCTATGATTTCCCAACAGTGGTATCAGAGCCAGGTTGTTCGTGCGAATGATTGGTTTTGAACTGCGTATGTTGTGTTTAGGAAGAATATTGACGTCAAAATCGTTGACGCAAAAGCGAGGAAGGGCAGCAACAGTTGCTGCCCTCGATCTGCATACCTGCAGCCGCAACTGCAGCCGCAGCCAGGCAGCACAGCGCCGGCGCATGCGCAAGCGCTGTGCCTGCAGCAGCCGGCCGGCGGTCTGCTTGCAGCAGGCTTGCTGCTGGCGGGGCTGGCAACCCACGGGCAGAGGCGCCGCAGGGAAGCGGCGCCTGCCGCCGCTGCTCCCGCGGGCGAAACCCCCCCACAGGGGCGGCCGCCCGGCGGTACAGCACCGTCTGCGGAGGCAGCGGCGCCCGAAGGGGGCGCCCACCCGCAGCGGCATCGCCGCCAGCGGGCGTGCCGCCTGCAGGCGAGGGCAGTGCCCTCGCCCCGCCGCACAGGCCGCCGTCGGCAGGGTGGCGGCGGCGGCAGCAGCAAAAAGGGCAAAGGGTATTAGGGTTTTCTGGGCAAAAGACAGTTTTGCCCCTCGGAATTTGAGAAATTCCAGTTTCTGTCTTTTGTCCAAATTATGAAAATACCCTTAGGAATTGAGAAATTCCCTATATATCCTTGATTTCAGAAAATATTAATTAATTAAAAGGTTTAGTTGATTATTATTTTTATTATTATCTAGTAGTCCTACATGATGATGATTATTTATACATGTGATGTATGATGTGTGGACGGATGATCATGGACCGTGTGATGTGTGTACTTGTGATTATTATTATTGAGGTCTGCGAACCTCCATTATATTTCTCGTTTATTGTCGGGCCTGCGTGCCTATGATTAAGTTGTAATCACATGAGGAGGCGCAGCGGGAGCGTGGATGCCATAGCGGGACCCACGAGACGGACGATCGTGATGCATGGAGATGCATCAAGATGTCGACGGAACCGACGAGGACGAGATGGACGATCACAAGGCATGGAGATGCACCGTTGCACACATAGATCTTGATGTGAGTGATTAGGCCTACTGGCTCGGGCCTAATCATATTAGGTTGTGGTCCATGATCATCTGGTGTGATTGCTTATACACATACTAGATATGTATATATATTTGCATGCGATGTAGATATATATTAAATATGCATATGTGTGACATGTCATATTAGGAGACCAAATCATAGAAACATCTCTCGATAATATTAAGTCGGTAAACGTGAGGCAATTAGATTGACCCACGTGGCCTTCCATCGTTATGAGTAGGAACCGAATCCCGGTGTAGGTTGAGTTGGTTGAGTCCCTCGAGACTCACCTATATCGCGATTCGCTATCTTGCTTACGACATAGAGATGTCACCGGTGACCTGAGGGCATGATATGCTTGGTCGAGTCCCTCGAGGGTATATCATCAAATCAGACTCATCTTGTAACGAAGGTGTTGACTTAACCGAGCATCATGGTTGGTCGAGTCCCTCGAGGCCATGGTGATTCGGAGGCCGAACAGGACGGGAATCACAAGGAGTTGTGATCGGCAAGAGTTGTCTACCTTTTAGGCTTAGTGTGATTGGTCGAGTCCCTCGAGGTTACACTAAGACGCTGATTGGATCCTGATCCCCACTAGAAGTCTGCCGGAGACTTCCGTTTCACGTGCTGAGGGTGTCGCGTGACTCGTTAGTAAAATAGTGGGAGCATATTAAGATAGAAGTCCATATCTTGATAGTTTATTTCTTGCAAAATCTGCATGTTATTCATTTTTTGCTACATCTTTATTTTCAGAAAATGTCGCTTTCAAATCCCTTACGTGGCATACTTGATGTCAACCGCCTCACTGGTCCAAATTATACGGATTGGCTCCGTAACTTGAGAATTGTTCTCACAGCGGAGAAAATCGTGTACGTCCTTGATACAGTGATGCCTACGCCCGAAGAAGGGGCAAGCGAGGATGAGATTGCTCGCTACGTGAAGTACATTGATGACTCCACTCTTGCTCAGTGCTATATGTTGGGCTCTATGACTCCAGAGTTACAGAGACAACATGAAAAGATGGATGCCAGATCCATTCTCCTACATGTCCGTAAATTGTTTGAGGAACAGGGAAGGACTCAACGATATGAGATATCCAAGAGCCTTTTCCGCGCTAGGATGACTGAGGGGACACCGGTTCAGAACCATGTCCTAAAGATGATTGAGTGGATAGAGAAACTCACAGGTCTAGGAATGGTCCTAGAGGATAACTTGTGTGTGGACATTGTGCTTCAGTCCCTACCAGATTCCTTTTCACAGTTCATAATGAATTTTAATATGAACAAGCTTGAGGTGACTCTCCCAGAGCTCCTCAATATGTTGAGGGAAGCAGAGAGTACTATTAAGAAAGAGAAGCCAGTTCTCTACACTGGTGAGACCAGAAAGAAAAGGAAAGCAGAAAGGTCCCTTAAGAAGGGAAAGGGCAAGGGCAAACAAGGTAAAGCAAAGGTTGCTAAGAAAGACCCAACAAAGGACAAAGGCCAGTGCTTCCACTGTGGTAAAGATGGGCACTAGAAGAGAAACTGCAAAGAGTACCTTGCAGAAAGGGCGAAACAAAAGCTTGATGAAGCTTCAGGTACATTCATGATCAGTCTCCATTTGTCAGACTCTTATGATAACACATGGGTATTAGATACCGGTAGTGCTTATCATATATGCAATTCGTTGCAGGTTCTGGCAAGGCCTAGGAGACTAGAGAGAGGCGAGATGGACCTCAAGATGGGTAATGGAGCAAAAGTTGCTGTATTAGCTGTTGGCGAGGTCGCCCTACATCTGCCTAGTGGAGCTTTTATTGCATTAGATGCATGTTATTTTGTTCCTTCTATTATCAAAAACATTATCTCCATTTCATGTTTAACAGTTAGTGGATATAAATTTGTTTTTGAGAACAATGGTTGTTCGATATTATTAGATGATAAGATCATCACGAAAGGAACATTGCATAATGGTTTATTTATGTTAGACACCACTCCACATATCATGAATATAAATGTGTCCAAAAGGAAACGAGATGAGTTGAACAGTGCATACCTATGGCATTGTAGGCTAGGTCACATCCATGAAAGAAGGATTCAAAAGTTGCTAAATGATGGATATATAGATCCATTCGACTATGTGTCATATGCAACTTGTGAGCCTTGCATTCGTGGAAAACTGACCAACTCTCCATTTAGTGGAATTGGAGAGAGAGCCACTGAGTTGTTGGAACTCATACATAGTGATGTATGTGGACCCATGTCAACTCATGCCATTGGAGGTTACTCCTACGTCATTACATTTACTGATGATTTCTCAAGGTATGGATATGTGTACTTAATGAAGTACAAGTCCGAGGCTTTTGAGAAATTCAGAGAGTATAAGAATGAGGTGGAGAACCAGACTGGAAAGAGTATCAAAACTCTTCGATCAGATCGAGGAGGTGAATACTTAAGTACAGAGTTTACTCAGTTCCTCAAGGACCATGGGATATTATCCCAATGGACACCTCCTTATACACCTCAGCTCAATGGTGTCTCTGAAAGGAGGAATCGTACGCTATTAGATATGGTACGGTCCATGATGAGTTTCGCTGACCTACCCATCTCATTCTGGGGATATGCCCTAGAAACCGCAGCTTACCTTCTGAACAGAGTTCCAACTAAGTCGGTGGTGTCTACACCATATGAGATATGGAAAGGGAAGAAGCCTGATCTTAAGGTTGTTAAGATTTGGGGCTGCCCAGCCCACGTTAAAAGACACAACCCCGATAAGTTAGAATCAAGGACAGAGCGATGTAAATTTGTGGGATACCCCAAGGAAACTTGTGGGTATTACTTCTATCATCTCGAGGACCAAAAGGTCTTTGTAGCTAAGAGAGCAGTGTTCCTTGAGAAGGAACACATTCTTGACGGAGACAGTGGGAGAATGATAGAATTGAGCGAGGTTGGAGAACCAAGCTCAAGCACCACTCTACAGCTCGAGTCTGTTCAGGTACCTAATACACAAGTATCAACTTTACGCAGGTCTGATAGAGTATCCCATCCTCCTGAGAGATATGTGGGACATATTAGAGCAGAGGATGTAGAGGATATTGATCCTCAGACCTACGAGGAGGCTATTATGAGTATAGACTCCGGGAAGTGGAAAGAAGCCATGAATTCTGAGATGGATTCTATGTACTCCAATAAGGTTTGGAACCTAGTTGATGCACCCGAAGGTATTGTACCCATCGGTTGCAAGTGGATCTTTAAGAAAAAGATCGGAGTAGATGGAAAGGTAGAGACCTATAAAGCAAGGCTAGTGGCTAAGGGGTATCGTCAAAGGCAAGGTGTTGACTACGACGAAACTTTCTCACCCGTAGCAATGCTAAAATCCATCAGAATTCTATTGGCTATTGCAGCACACTATGATTATGAGATCTGGCAGATGGATGTGAAAACCGCATTCCTCAACGGGAACCTGGAGGAGGAGGTGTATATGATGCAACCTGAGGGATTCGTGTCCAAGAACTGCCCAGATAAGGTGTGTAGGCTGCTTAGATCCATTTATGGACTAAAGCAAGCTTCCCGAAGTTGGAACATAAGATTTGATGAGGCAATCAGATCTTATGACTTCGTTAAGAACGAAGATGAGCCTTGTGTATACAGAAAGGTAAGTGGGAGCGCTATTAGCTTTTTGGTGTTATATGTGGATGACATCCTCATCATTGGGAATGACATAGGAATGCTATCCACAATAAAGGCTTGGTTATCTAGACACTTCTCCATGAAGGACTTAGGAGAAGCATCTTATATCTTGGGGATTAGAATCTATAGAGATAGATCCAAAAGGATGCTTGGCTTGTCCCAGTCCAGGTACATAGAAACTATTGTCAAAAGGTTTGGCATGGAAAATTCCAAGAGAGGTCTCATACCGATGAGACATGGGATATCGCTTTCTACGAGTATGTCCCCAAAGACTCCAGAAGAAAGGGCGAACATGGATATGATACCTTATGCCTCAGCAATAGGGTCTATCATGTATGCCATGCTATGTACTAGGCCTGATATAGCGCATGCTCTGAGTGTCACGAGCAGGTATCAGGCGGATCCAGGCTTGGAGCACTGGAAAGCAGTAAAGTGTATCCTTAAGTACTTGAGAAGGACTAAGGATCTTTTACTAGTAAATGGAGGTAATAGCCTTAAGGTTGAAGGCTTCACTGACTCATGTTTTCAGTCTGATGTCGATGATAGCAAGTCGAATTCAGGGTATGTGTACACCTTGAATGGAGGAGCAGTGTGCTGGAAGAGTTCCAAGCAAGATACTACTGCTGACTCGACCATAGAGACGGAGTACATTGCTGCATCAGATGCAGCAAAGGAGGGAGTCTGGGTGAAGAAGTTCATCACAGATTTGGGAGTCGATACAGATAGCGACAAGTCGACTTCCTTATATTGCGACAACTATGGGGTGATTACTCAAATAAGGGAACCCGGGTCTCATCAGAAGTGTTCTGAGGAGGTTCCAGCTTATCAGAGAGATCGTAACCCGAGGAGATGTAGCAGTGGAAAGAGTTCCATCCGAAGATAACATTGCAGATCCACTAACAAAGCCATTGTCTCAGATTGTCTTTGAGCGTCACAGGGGTCTGATGGGGATCAGACACATAGGTGATTGGCTTTAGGTCAAGTGGGAGATTGCTAGTCATAAGTGCCCAGCAAGCCAACCACGTGAGTGATGGCACGTGTGACTTGATACAGAATCTTTTTGCTTATTATATTTTGGCGTATATCACTTTATAACTATTGCATAAATGCATATATATTGTGATGTCCTTGGATTTGTGCAATGGGAATCGGATCGTGATGAGATCACGATAATGAGATCGATTCACCTTTAAACACATATCCTAAATAATCCCGGTCATAGGTTACTCGAGAGGGACATCGTGATAACCGGATAGACTGGTGTGCTGTATACCCGTCCATATGATGGATGCAGCTGGTCTCATAGCTGCTCGTGTAGGGACACTAGGGATACAGTACAGGTGCTCATTGGAGAATGAGTTCACTGATTGATCCGCTTACGGAATGCTGGATGGTTGATGATGCCTTATTGTCAGACAACGATTCCATAGTCCTAGTGGTGTATCTGGTTCTTAGACTTGAGACACCAAGGATGTCCTGTATGAGTGCTCCACTCTTTGATACCAGACTTATAGGTTTGGCTGTTCCCAGATCTAGTACAGCTGGTCATTGGGAGTGGTAGTCGACCTTACGAGGGCTATTGAGTGTCGATAGAGGATCATCCACTCTCGGCATCATGAGAGAAATATCCCATGTGTTCTTGCTCAGACAAATCCCTGGCCAGGGTCATTCGGGTTGAGAGAGAAAGAGTTCTCCGGGAGAATCCGATTAGAGCGAGACTCGAGTAGAAACCGTATGGGTCTGACAGCACCATGCTCGATATACGGTCTCTGGGATATTAGATGGATGAGGGACTATAGGTACATGGTAACTGAGGACAGACAGGTCCAATGGATTGGATTCCCCTGTATCGTCTGGGGACTACGGCGTAGTGGCCTAGTACTTCCGTAGTCGATGAGTCGAGTGAATTATTACAGAGATAATAATTCACTCAGTCAGAAGGAGTTCTGACAGGTATGACTCACGGCCAGCTCGATATTGGGCCTAGAGGGTCACACACATATGGTAGGCATTGCGATGAGTAGAGGTTCGGATATGAGATATCCGACGGAGCCCTTGTCATATTGGATGCAGATCCAATACCCACTAGGGAAGGACCCATTAGGGTTTTGACACGGGATCTCTATAAATAGGAGGGATTCACAGCCTCATAGGCTAGAGTCTTTGCTTGCCCTTCCTATTCTCCTCTCCCTCTCCACCTCAGAGTAGGCCTGGAGTTTTGAGGAGCGTCGTCGCAACCCTGCTGTGTGGATCACCGCTAGAGAGGAGGACGCTTGACCTCCTTCACCCTCTCCTAAGGATCTGCATGGAAACAGGGATATACGATCTCCCTAGGTAACACAATCTCTATACGCAGTTTTGTGTTTTTGCGGATTTTGCGCACCAATCTTCGCACGACGATGAACATCTTTTTGGGAATCGGGGATTTTTGTTTTCTTGTTCTTCCGCTGCGCATATGATGTCGCCCCCTATGATTTCCCAACAGACATTGCTCGGAGACTGAGCTCAGGTGGTACCATCGCCTAATAGGGGCGGTACCACCACCTGACTTCGCTCGGAGACCGAGGTCAGGCGGTACCACCGCCTGACTTCGCTCGGAGACCGAGCTTAGGCGGTACCACCGCCTGACTTCGCTCGGAGACCGAGCTTAGGCGGTACCACCGCCTGACTACGCTCAGAGACCGAGCTCAGGTGGTACCACCGCCTGACTTCGCTCAGAGACTGAGCTTCTAGGCGGTGTCACCCCCGGCCAGGAAATCTGGGTCCGAATGGGCTGGTCCATTCGGCCCAATTGGCCCTAGATTAAATTAATGGGATCACCTCCCATTCCTAACTTAATCTTCATACTAACTATGACATTTAAGACATTAATACTGCAACTCGTGTTCCGATGCATCAATCGCTTCTTCCGACGAACTTTCGGTGAACATCCGACGAACCCTCGGCGATGCTCCGTTGGACTTCCGGTAAACTCCTGGACTTGCGACGATCCTCTTGGCAAGTTTCGACGAGCTTTTTTGGCAAGCTCTTGGACTTCTCGGATTTGTTCTCGTAGAACCTCCGAGGACCGTCCGGACTTCCGTCGAACTCTCAACGTGATCTTGGTCTTGACTCCAGCGCAACACCTACTGCATGTCTTACTGCTATCATAGTTAATCCTATACATGTAAAATAAATTTTGATCTAGACAATTAATACTAAGCATTAATCAAGTTGTCCGGCATATCATTAGTCCCTCGATGCTTCATCTGATTCTTTAGTGCATCGTCCTCTCGTATGGCCTATTGCCCAATCGGCTAATTGACTCCGCAACTCCGATATCCTTGGCGCAATACTCGCTCTTCTTGGCCCGATGCCCAAATCCACGACCCGAAGCCTTCTGTCGATACGTCGACTGATCCACCAACCGGACGTCCAATCTTCTAACATGTTCCTCTGGCCCAACATGATTTTTTCTACTTTAATTATCTTATCATGATCGAAGCATCCTGCATCACTTAAAACATAGATTAAAACATAAACACAATTATCAATTGGTTTTATCATCAAAATACGAGATTCAACAATCTTCCCATTTTTTATGATGACAATCAATTGATGACGGAGTTAAACTTAACTCCCGGAGTTTAAACAAACTCCCCCTATCAATATGCCATATTGATAGAAACTCTTGGATTCAAAAATCTAAGTAACATGTCATGATAAAATCAACATACTTCTTCTCCTTTGTCATCAACAAAAAGGAGAAGTACCACAATCAAGTGTTTGTGATATAAGTTCAACTCATTACATGAAAAACATAATATTCATTCTTACCATCATGCAAGTTTGCTATCATCAAAATACAAGCTAGCAAAAAAAAAAAATTTCAACACGCAAGCTAGCAATTTTGAGATGTTCAAGAAAGCAACTCTTGCTTCTTGAAATATAAGTTTTGCTAGATGTGCAAGTTAACTTTTGGCTTCTTGAGATAGGTAAGATAGCACTCCTTGGTGATGTTCAAGATAGCAAGTTCTACATCATGCAAGCTAGTGAATCTTACAATATTTTAGAACATGCATAATCACTAAAGCATCATAAATTTTAATGATGTGCAAAATTATAAATTTTGCATGTTTGCATTTGTGCATCCTTGTGATTTGCAAAATAGCACTTTCTTGGTGATGTTCAAGATAACAATTTCTTCTCTTTTGAGAAGTGCAATTTTTGCTTTCTTCTTGAATTATACGAGCTAGCAAATTAGCTTTTTAGCATGTTTTGCTCCCCCTTTGTCATTGTCAAAAAGAAGGGAAGACCCTTTACGTTAATTTCTAAATTATGACAAAGGTAAATAGCATAGATGAAAATTCAAGTCATGAATATCAAAATAATTATTTTATCATGAATATTTCATCATTGCATACATCATTATCATAAGTTAAAGTATTGCATGCATAATTCAAAATCATCATTTATTTCACATCATGATGGTACCAATTTTGTCAAATTACATCCTACCATGCATGATCGAAACTTCTTATTTGTATACTTCAAAATAAATTAATGAATATTTTATGTATTCATATCATCACATAAGGAATATCAAGAAGAATTATTGGGTGATGAGATAAATATTTCATGAACGTAAGAAATTACATAAAAATCATGTCATGAAAAGATAAAATCATGTGAATACCAAAAGACATGATTCATTTTGACACATCTCCTCTTTTAAAAAACTGAAAGGAATTATTAGGAGATCATGATATAGATAAAATTCATTCAATATTGTAGGAGAACAAGATATTAATTCAAGCATATAAAATTTCTCAATTCATTATGAATCATAAAAAATTATGGTTCCGAAAAATCATGATTAATTTAGGAAAATTTTCTTTTTGGTACACGATAAGAAGAAATATAGTAATGATACCAATCATGATTCATTTCGATAGTAGATGGCAAAAAGAAACATTGAGGATAAAAGATCTCGATTTTTATAGAGTAAATCTCAAGTTATAAATCTTAAAAAATCAAGATAAAGCTTATTCAAATTCAAATCATCAAATCAAAATCATTTTCAAGAGATTCATAAAAAGATGATAAAATAGATTCATCAAAGTCAATAAGATAAAGAAAAAGAATTTTCAAGAAAAATATTTTTCTCTATTTAGTTGTTTCATACAAGTATGTCTTTGTCCTTTTTGTGCCAAAAAAAATATATAACATCAATCGTTTAGGATCGAAAAATAAATTTCGTTATAAAAACCATCAAGATCAATAAACTACAAAAATCATCATGTATAACTTTAAAATCTCATGCATAAAATTATCAAATCACGATATCAAAATTTTAATATTTTCATTACAACTTTATGCATCATTAAGTATACAATCGTCATGACACTTACACTATTTCATATAAGCATGCCTATTTTATTTATGTCAAATCAAAACATGTATCATTTTTTTAATCGAAAAAGTCACTTTTATTATCGTGAAAATCGATAATCCATAAATCATAAAAATCATTATGCATCATTTCGAAAGAAAACTCATTAAGCATGATCATTATGTATTACTTCAAATCAAACATGATTTCATTTATTTTCAAAATATTCATCATGATAGGACATACAAGGCAAAGAAATCATTAAACATAAAGCATATTCATCAATCATGGTTTCATTGAGCATAAGATATTTTCAACCAAAATCATTTTGTTATTTGTTATAGTCATGCATTTTTTTTAGGTGAATCTATCTTTTCATGCTTAGTTTTCCATACAAAAGCCATGAATCATTATTAAGCATGATATTAAACTTCTTAATATTTTCATTAAAACATCAAGCATGGTTTCAATCAAAATCGAAAATCATTAAGATACACATTTTTTCTTCTTAAGAAAACATATATATGATCATTAGATTTAAATCTAATATTTTATTTCATTAATATAAAACATGTAATTTTTATTATTATTTTCAAAATTATGAGCATGATCATATTCTTGCATTTTTAATTTTTTAAACATGCAATTTTCAAGAAAAATAATTATTCAAAAAAAAAATATATTATGGAAAACATCAAGTAATTTTAAAATAAATTAAGGGGGTTTCGATTACCTATTGTTGAATGTCGTTAAGGCGTAGTTTATCACCTCGCCTTTCTTGATTTTCTCCTCATCTTCGGAGGAGCTTGATTCATCATAATTTTTGTTCTTCTTCTTGCGTTCAAAGAAAGTTTCATTTTTTTTGTTCTTTAATTTTTGTTTCATTAACTTTTTAAATTTCTTAGTGAGTAGTTCTTGTTCACCATCACTTGAGCTTATGCTCGAGTAGTCTTCAAATGTTCTATCCCAAATCCTTTCTGTTCTTTGGAAAGTGGTTTTGTTCATCATGTTCATAAAGTGCATTGTGCACCATTTCATATGTCATCAATGTACCAATAAGTTCTTTAAATAAAAAATATTTAAATCTTTTGTTTCTTGTGAAGCTGTTACTTTTGAATCCCACTTCTTAGAAAGAGCGCAAAATCTTGTTCACGAGTTCAAAATTCGAAAAACTTTTACCAAGTGCTTTTAGACTATTGACGACATTCATAAAACGGGTGTATATGTCTCTAATAGTCTCTCTTGGTTCCATATAAAACATCTCAAAATCGTGTATTAAAAGATTTACTTTAGAATTTTTTATATTACTTGTGCCTTCTTGTGTGATTTCAAAAATGCGCCAAATATCGAAAGTCTTTTCACATAAAGAAACCCAATTAAATTCATTTTTATCTAAGACACAAAATAAGGTATTCATAGCCAGAAAACATCTTCTTCTCCAAATCATTCCAATGGTTCATTGGAAGAGAAGATGTTTCAAATCCGTTTTCAACTATGTGCCATAAATTCAAATCCAAAGAAAGTAAGAAAACTCTCATTCGAGTTTTCCAATAAGTATAGTCTGTCCCATTGAAAAAGAGAGGACGAATGAGAGAGTAACTCTCTTAAAAATCGAAATGAGCCATTTCTTTTGGGTGTTAAATCAACTGAGAAATAACGAGGCTCTGATACCAATTGTTGAGATCAAAAGCACTAAGAAGGAGAGGGTGAATTAGTGAAGCAAAAAACTTTCGTTGATTTAAAACGACGTTTGTACGATGAAAACCGTTTCAGAAAGTTCTTTAACTTAAGATCAAACAAAAGTATAGTTGAAGTAATGCAACGGAGGCAGTTTGTAGTTAAGATAGAGAGTAGAATGTAAATGCAAACCGAGATTTAGAGTGGTTCGGTCAATCTTGACCTACATCCACTTTTGGCTTCCTCCTCCGATGAGGTCACTGACGTCCACTAGAGGTCTTCCTTTAATAGGCGAAGGCCAACCACCCTTTTACAGCTTTACTCCTTTTAACAGGCTTAGGAGACAACCCTTGCAGATTTCCACTCCTCTTTTAAATGATCAAAACTTAGAAGAAAAGAGGGAGAAGAACTTCTAGCCTTTTACAACACTTTTAAGCTCTCAAATTCTCAGAATAAATGCAAGCTTTCGATGCCCTTTCATGCAAGAAAGGGTGGGGTTTATATAGGCCCCAACTGGTTTGAATTTGGAGCTCAAAAGTATCATCTCCCAAATTTTTGAGGTCCTGGTGGTACCACTGCCAGAACTGGGCGGTCCTATCGCCTGACACTGCTAGGAGACCAAGCTCATGCGGTACCACCGCCTGATAGGGGGGTACCACTGCTTGACTTCGCTCGGAGACCGAGCTCAGGCGGTACCACCGCCTGACTTCGCTCAGAGACTAAGGTTCTGGGCGATGCCATTGCCGGCCCTAGCAGTGCCACCGTCGGCCAAGAAATCTAGGTCCGAATGGGCTGATCCATTCGGCCCAATTTGAGTTTGTTAAGGGCCCAATTAGCCCTAGATTAAGTTAATGGGATCACCTCCCGTTCCTAACTTAGTCTTCATGCTAACTACGACATTTAAGACATTAATACTGCAACTCGTGTTCCGATGCATCAATCGCTTCTTCCGGTGAGCTTCCGGCAAACTTCCGGCGAACATCCGACGAACCCTCAGCGATGCTCCGACGGACTTCCGGCAAACTCCTAGACTTGCGACGTTCCTCTTGGCGAGTTCCGACGAGCTTCTTTGGCAAGCTCTTGGACTTCTCAGATTTATTCCCGCAGAACCTCTAATGACCGTACGAACTTTCGTCGAACTCTCAAACTCTCAACGTGATCTTGGTCTTGACTCTGGCGCAACACCTATTATATGTCTCACTGTTAAATATCAGTTGACCCGTGATAGAAGATTTTATATATATATATATATATATATATATATATATATATATATATATATATATATATATATATATATATATATATATATATATATATATATATATATATATATATATATATATATATATATATATATATATATATATATATATATATATATATATATATATATATATATATAGTCTCTTTAATGAGCTCCACTAGATATATTTTTCCTTTAATTTTTTCTTTTATTACACCCATATCGTAGGATACTCAAGAAGGTATATTATCTTCGCCGGTGACAAACTAGAAGCATACAAAAGGGTTTAGTCTGCATGCTTTAATAATGGAAAAAGGTCGCCCAAGTGATCAGTCCCATTACCTTCATCGTTACTTCTCTTCCGTTAACAGTGATAGTTTTGGTGTTTCCACCTATCAGATGCATTATTGGCACTCACACCTGTCTCACTGTCTCCGTCGAGATCTTGAAATGGATTTTGATGGCCACCGTGCGACGATGAGAAGTCTCCAATGTCATGTACGTCCAACGAGATACTGCAGCTCCTGCTGTCTTCTGTTCAGTGAAATGATTCAGCTTCAACTAAACAACACCTCAAAAAAAGACACTCCAACCAGCTAAGGAGGACCAAAATAATTAACAGTGAGATAGCTTTTGCTATTTCCTCCTTTTTTTTCTTTTTTAATATTAGTACTGTGTTCATATTAGTTGATAAAAAATGATTTTTGAGTTAGAGAATCAAAATAGATGTGCATGTCATTTGTTGTAGATCATGAGAAACACTTACATAGCCCTCTTTGTTGTAGACACAAGACTCTCATTCTGTGTTTCTTTTTATGGTTGTTAATCATACAAATCCTATGTTCATTGTTTAATTCTCTTTGCATTTAGTCTTAGTAGTTTATATGTTATTTTCTTTAAATAAATAGATTCTACAATCATATGCATGAATTTTTTTCCTTTGAGAATTTTGCACTAAGAGTATACCCAAATAGATCTCATCCCATCAGCCTTCTTAAGTTTTCATATAGTTTAAAAATCAAACATGGTATTATTATGTATATTCTTAATAATCTTAGTAAAGTATTCTTTATTTTTATTTTTATATTTAAATAGATGATACAAAACTAGGAAATTTTCTTTTAATTTTAGGTATAGGTCTATTTATATTGATCATCTTGGGGCATCGTATTGCTAGATAGAAGCATTATGCACTATGCCATCTTTTGTTTATTTTCTCATTTTATGAGTGACATGAGGTCATGCTTATGACCTTTGATGATACAAATCTTTTATTTATTATTTAATTATCTTTCCATTTAGTCAATAGATAAATCTCATCTCCTATTTTAAAAATCTAACATGGTATCATTTTATATTCTTACTATCCTCCGAAATGAATTTATATTTATATTTATATTTATATTTAAAATTTTGGTGGACACAAATAGATTCGAAAATCTCAATCAAGAGGATGTCAGATCCAACCAATTATTGTGTTGTTTTCCATGTATATGCTTCCCGCCAATTATCGTAATGTGTACAAAATTCGTGACGATCAAATGTCTTAATTGGATCGACATTGTTCGAATCCAACTTCCAAATCAAGGGTGAACACATGATGTGACATCGAGTTGGAGGTGGGCCGATCTCCGGTAAGGATCGCATAATTGAGCCTAATTATATATGACTTAAAGGTCAAGAAGAATCGACAAACCCTCCATTGTCTTTCATTTTATTCCGTTTTGTCTTATATGAGCACCCAATGCAGTCAAAATAATTCCATTAGACCGCAAAACTCTTGCAATTAATGAGATGAGCTTCTCATGCTTTTGCCCATCGGCATCATTCATAATGGCAGATATTATTAGTCCCTTCGCATCAGTTCATATCTTTGAAACCGAGTGATGGTCACATTGAAATGAAAGGGATACGACACACGACACGTCTCTACTTGCCCTGCATCGCATTGTCTTCTCAAATGGTACGAAGAATCTTATGTGTCAAGTGATGTGTGTCGTAAGCAATCGAAGTCTTTTTGGTGTGGGGACTTCTTGTTTCAAATATTTCCACGAATCATCTAAGAAAATGTGCAAAATTGATTTAAGTAACTTAGGCAATAACAATGTTTTATTTTTTTAATGTAATGTGAGATGAGTTCGATCGGCTAATTAGATTTTTTTTAAACCTTCTACTAAAATACTTTTAGGGTAAATTTTTGAAAAAAATTTTGACTTTTAAAAATTTTTCATGGAGCACCCGCATTTTTAAAAAAAAATTCTGCATGAAAATATTATTTACTTTTGTCTTTGTCCCTATACTTTAAAAAGTAACATTGGGTTTTCATACTTACCAAAATGAAATATTTAATCTCAATTTTCCTTACGTCATTAAATATCTCGACGAAAAAAAAGTATGTATTGTCAAATGTAAAAAGGACGCAAATGAAAAGAATAAAAATATATTTTAATTATTTTTAAATTATTAATTTTATATAAACTTCCCTAATTGATTTTCTTTTTCTTTCCAACCTACTTGCTTGTCACTCGTTGTACTTGCTCGCTTATCAGACCCGCTCGCCCATCGCTTGCCCACCACATCTGCTCACTCATCGCTCGCCTACTACACTTACTTGATTGCCACACTTCCTCGACCACTATTCACCCATCACTTGCCCGTCGCTTACCTATTGCACCCATTTTTTTTAATAAAATGATGAGAAATTATTTTATTTTTTCTCTCATTTTCTTGTATGAAATGGAAGTGTTTGTGTTGGATGTAAAATCTTATTTCATTTGCCTGATTAGGAAGATAGCATGACAAAAAAAAATGGCAATATCAACACAATGCTGAAAGAAAAAATAGATCTATCATTTTGTGCCATTTGTCGTGGAGCTCATCGAATACTTTTATACATTTGCTTTATAACTTTGTTTGCATGAGACTCATCCCGAGAAATCACACTCAAGTTTGTTCGTTTGCTTGTACGAGCTCATACCAACATCAAAGCGACAACGATGATAAAAACTTATATGCTTATTGGTTAATTTAACTTTGCAATGTTATTACGGACTTAGCTGGTTTTGCCTAAGTCATACGGTACCCTTGCGTATCCGTCCGCAAAAGTCAGCCTCCTCGAAGTCTCCCATGGTCTCTTAGGATCTACAAAAGAGAAAATGGATTAGAGAAAGCCCATCACTTAGGATCCACAAACAAATATTTCAAGAAACACTTCATAGACAATGCAAATTACAAACAGACCTTATAAGCTCTGAACAGTTATACAACAAAGGTCAAAATGGTCCACTATAGATCGAAAATCTCTCACAAGTGTCCACATGACACAATTTTTATTTACAAACCTAAAGCGGCCACTAAGCCAAACTAAAATGAGACTATTAAGCATTCGGTCGTTCCTCTACATGCTGTGCAAAATATGAATATACCAAAAGACACGGACATACATAAACCTTATATCAAGCATCCTGTTTAGAACTTTGTCCATGACATTCTCCCCCACTTATTCCTTTGATGTCCTCGTCGAAGCCTTTGCCGACACTACAACTCCTCGCCTTTGTTGAGTCTTCAATCTTCTGCTCCAGCTGCAATGCGTCTCTTGGCTCCCAACTGCTCTCCGCTGCTATTTTTGAGTAGTCAAACCTTTGATTCGCTATGCTGCTTCAACTCGCCAATTACTATGGGGTTGGCTGAGTTGTGTTGATCACTGTTGGTTCCTACGGATCCTCTAGATAAAGAAAAAGACCATCCTTACTATGCGTCAATCTTTCAAATACCACATGCTACTTGAACTAGATGAATGCTTGTTGGAGCTTTAACGAGCATCGCCTCGCAAACTTTCAAAGTTTTAGGTCCTTTCTCTACAAAATGTTCATCGACTCTTCTTTCATTTATTTGTCACTTCCAAGTAGATTCGCATCACTTTTGCTTTCAATTGATATTCTATTGGGAAATGAAGTGGATAATCTACTCTCAATAGCACCGATCACCATTGGTGAGGATTTGACAACTATTATCTTCCATTATCTTCGAAGGGTCTTTGAACCTGTGCAGCGCTCCTCTGCTGGATAGATAAGAGAATTGGGCTACTCGGTTTTACCCATTCTTTTAAGAGTTGAGAAGGCAATGGTTACTTGACTTCGCTCGTCTCCACAAGGGTTGTACTCCATGCATTGAGCTAGTTACTGACCTTTGCTTGCTCTTTGCTCACACTTATGAAGCACTCGAAGTATTTGCACTCCTTGTGTTGAGTTAGTTACTGTGATTCACCTTCTCAATGCCATCGAACTTCTGAAATGTAGGAAGTTTTCACCCCAACTTAGAGTAAGTCTCTAATAGTTTTGGTTGCCTCTAGGATTGTACCATCTTCTTTATCAACCTGGTCGCCTACTCCACTGAGTAGCAAAGGTACAGCACTGCGTACTGCTTGCTTCGTTCCTTAGTTGTGCACTCTTGCATGACCCGAAGTCCTTCACTTTCGACTATCTTGATAAGAAGCTCGTTGATATTGGTTTTACGAAGTTCCTTGGCCTTTGCCCTTCAGCCTTGTCTTAGTACTTGGAGTTTGCCTCTGCATACTCCACCTCCTCGGCCCCTTTCATGACCAAACGCTCTCCCTTCATGAGAGCAAGGGATCAATGACTTTCATGGAAGTCCCACCTCTACGGTACTATAGCGCTGCCATGCCCATGGCCCTACTATCCGTCGCCTCGTATCTGCATCCCTTTTCTTCACAATCAGTAGATATGTCTCTATGACAATGACACTCCTTCAAGTCTACCTCTATTCTAACTGATGCTTGATTTTTGGGTAGCTAAGTCCCTCTGGACTCATCGTCGCATCCTCTCCCCTTTTGATCCCTTGCTTCAACACCTCTGTGTTCTCTAAGCAGCTCCCTTTAGTCGATGGAAAGACAAACTGCAACTCCCATACATGGCCTCTACCATCATGTTGTAGGATTTGCATCGATTCTGTTCTCTTTAGCTTTCTTGGTAGCAACGTTCGCTTACTTGACCTTGTCCTCTGACTTGTCGGGCTCCCTTAAGCGAATATGGGCTCTAGAACAGTCTAGCTCTCCAATTGCTTCGATCATACCTCTGCATGATCAAGTTCCTCTCATGGGATTCACTAGTACTTGCATTCGAACTTTTCCCTTGGTGGAACACAGCCCCCATATGTTGATGACCAAGGCTTTCATCTGATACAAAATTTGATGCACGCATGGAAGACCTGCCTCTACGGTACCATGACTTTCACTCCTTGAATCCATAGCCCTTGTTGCCATCGTGTTGTTCACTGAAGTGGAGCTTCCAGTAGCTCTCGATCATACCTCCGTATGATCTAGTCCCTCACGGGACTATGTCGTGTGTATCGCATTGCCATGAACTTTCGAAGTTTTGGGTCCTTCCTCCATAAAATATTCATCGACTCTTCTTTCATTTAGTTGTCACTTCCAAGTAGATTTGCATCACTTCCGCTTTTGACTAGCATTCTGTTGGGAAATAAAGCAGATAATCTACTCTCAATAGCTCCAATCACCATTGGTGAGGATTTGACAACTATTGTCTTTCATTATCTTCGAAGGGTCTTTGAACCTATGCAACGCTCCTCTATTGGATAGAAAAGAGAATTAAGATATTCGGTTTCGCCTATTCTCTCAAGAGTTGAGAAGACAATAGTTACTTGACTTCGCTTGCCTCCTCAAGGGTTGTACTCCATGCATCGAGCTAGTTACTAACCTTCGCTTGCTCTTTGCTCACACTTTTGAAGCATTCGAAGTGTTTGCACTCCTTGCGTTGAGTTAGCTACTGTAATTTACCTTCTCGATGCCATCGAACTTCTGGAATGCAGGAAGTTTTCACCCCAACTTGGAGTAAGTCTATAATAGTTTTGGTCACCTCTGGGATTGTACCGTCTTCTCCATCAACCCGGTCGCCTACTCCACTGAGTAGCAAAGGTATAACACCGCGTATTGCTTGCTTCATTCCTTGGTCATGCACTCTTACATGATCCGAAGTCGTTTACTTTCAACTATCTTGATGAGAAGCTCGTTGATACCGGTCTTACAAAGTTCCTTGGCCTTTGCCCTTCAGCCTTGTCTTGGTACTTGGAGTTTGCCTCTGCATGCTCCACCTTCTCTGCCCCTTTCACAACCAAGCGCTCTCCCTCTATGAGAGCAAGGGATCAATGACTTTCACGGAAGTCCCGCCTCTACGGTACTATGGCGCTGCCATGCCTATGACCCTACTATCCGTCGCCTCACATCTGCATCCCTTTTCTTCATGATCAATAGATATGTCTTTGTGGCACTCCTCCGAGTCCACCTCCATTCTAATTGATGCTTGACTTTTGGGTAGCTAAGTCCATTTGGACTCATCGTCGCTTCCTCGCCCCTTTCGACCCCTTGCTTCAACACCTTTGTGTTCTCTGAGTAGCTCCCTTTGGTCGATGGAAAGACAGACTGCAACTCCTATGCATGGCCTCTGCCATCATGTTATAGGATTTGCACCAATTATGTTCTTCTTAGCTTCCTTGTAGCAACGTTCGCTTACTCGAACTTGTCCTTTGACTTATCGGGCTTCCTTAAGCGAATATGGGCTCTAGAGTAGTCCAACTCTCTAGTTGCTTCGATCATACCTATGCATGATCAAGTCCCTCCCATAGGACTCACTAGTACTTGCATTCGAACTTTTCCCTTAGTGGAACACAGCCCCCATATGCTGATGACCAAAGCTTTCATTCGATGCAAAATTCGATGCACGCACGGAAGACCCACCTCTACGGTACTATGGCCTTCACTCCTTGAATCCATAGCCCTTCTTGCCATCGTGTTGTTCACCGAAGTGGAGCTTCCAGTAGCTCTTGATCATACTTTCGTATGATCTGGTCCCTCACGGGACTATGTTGTGTGTATCGCATTGCCACGAACTGTCGAAGTTTTGGGTCCTTCCTCCACAAAATGTTCATCGACTCTTCTTTTATTTAGTTATCACTTCCAAGTAAATTCACATCACTTCCACTTTCGATTGACATTCTATTGGAAATGAAGTGGATAATCTACTCTTAGTAGCACCGATCACCATTGGTGAGGATTTGACAACTATTGTCTTCCATTATCTTCGAAGGGTCTTTAAACCTATGCAATGCTCCTCTGTTGGATAGATAAGAGAATTGGGGTACACGGTTTCATCCATTCTCTTAAGAGTTGAGAAGGCAATGGTTACTTGACTTCGCCCACCTCCTCAAGGGTTGTACTCCATGCATCGAGCTGGTTACTGACCTTCGCCTACTCTTTGCTCATACTTCTGAAGCACTCGAAGTGTTTGCACTCATTGCATCGAGTTAGCTACTTTGATTCACCTTCTCAATACCATCGAACTTTTGGAATGCAGAAAGTTTTCACCCCAACTTGGAGTAAGTCTTTAATAGTTTTGGTCGCCTTTGGGATTATGCTGTCTTCTCCATCAACCCGGTTGCCTACTCCACTGAGTAGCAAAGGTACAGCACCGCGTACTGCCTGCTTCTTTCCTTAGTCGTGCACTCTTGCATGACCCGAAGTCTTTCACTTTCAGCTATCTTAATGAGAAGCTCGTTAACACCAGTCTTACGAAGTTCCTTGGCCTCTGCCCTTCAACCTTGTCTTGGTACTTGGAGTTTGCCTCTACATGCTCCACCTCCTCAGCCCCTTTCACGACCAAGCGCTCTCCCTCCATGAGAGCAAGGGATCAATGACTTTCATGGAAGTCCCGCCTCTGCGGTTCTATGGCGCTGCCATGCCCATGGCCCTACTATCCATCGCCTCGCATCTATATCCCTTTTCTTCACGATCAGTAGATATGTCTCTATGGCACTCCTCCGAGTCCACCTCCATTCTTACTAATGCTTGATTTTTAGGTAGCTAAGTCCCTCTAGACTCATCGTCGCTTCTTCGCCCCTTTCGACCCCTTGCTTCAACACCTCTGTATTCTCCAAATAGCTCCCTTTGGTCGATAGAAAGATAGATTGTAATTCACATGCATGACCTCTGCCATCATGTTATAGGATTTGTACCGATTCTGTTCTCCTTAGCTTCTTTGGTAGCAACGTTTGCTTACTCGACCTTGTCCTCTGATTTGCCGGGCTCCCTTAAGTGAATATGGGTTCTAGAGCAGTCCAGTTCTCCAGCTGTTTCGATCTTACCTTTGCATGATCAAGTCTCTCCCATTGGACTCACTGGTACTTGCATTCGAACTTTTCCTTTGGTGGAACACAACCCCCATATGCTAATGGCCAAGGCTTTCATTCGATGCAAAATTCGATGCATGCACGAAAGACCCGCCTCTACGGTACCATAGCCTTTACTCTTTGAATCCATAGCCCTTCTTATCGTCGTGTTATTCACTGAAGTGGAGCTTCCAGTAGCTCCCGATCATACCTCCGTATGATCTAGTCCCTCACGGGACTATGTCATATGGATCACATTGCCACGAACTGTTCTACCACGATCTGCTGCACCATGTCACCTCCTTGTGACATCTCCATTGCATTCTGATCCTTTTGGGATGAACTCAAATTGTAATCCCTCCATGTGTGGCCTTTGCCAACACATTGCAGGGTCTCTTCCACCTTCGATTTTATTTGCTCCTTCGGCAATCGACCTTCATCCACCTGCTCTTGTGTCACACCTATATAAAGCACCGCTCTAGGATAGTCTGTCGCCTAGTAGCTCTCGAAGTCCACCGACTTCGTTGAAATTAGTACACTATTTGTCTGGATCTTGGGCCTCTACCCCTACCGGCACAATCTCCGCTGTACACCGCTTCCTGCCTAGCAATTTGATTGGCAACACTATGGTATATTCTTCAAGAGTACCTGCCTCCGCACCCTCTTGTCCCGTGCCAAGGCCTTCTAAACCCAACTTCGCCTCCGCGAGTTGAGTCGCCTTAGTTCCTCCATCAAATGCTTCTCCGAGATAAGGTGCATGTGCCCAGAAGCTCCATTCGTCTTTGGCACCATACAAGATAAGTCCGCTCTGTCAGAATGAAGGACCCATAGAACAATATGATCCTGCTCTTTCCTCTACAAGAGTTCATGTCCTTGACCTCTATCCAAGGAAAGCACTGTGCCTCCGCTCCATGTTCCATCTTCTATACTAGCTCCCTTCATGCAGTTTGGGTACTTCACCAAGTTACACCCAAGTTACTTTGCTCCTCGTTTTTGCATTGAGTTTATGGTGGCCCTCGCGCCCACCATTCCATGGGTTAGCCCTCTCTTGAGTCCGATCTCCATATCGACTCCAAATGTGTCTTCATTTATGTTGCTTTGGGTTGTTCCCCTACTTGATCTCGTAATGCATCCACCAATGCATTCTCTCAAGCGAGATCATGTGACGACTGTTGAATCTCGGATTTTGATGATGAAGTCAATTGTCATTTGTTATCTAATCTATGTGTTGAGATAAGTGTGCAGGATTAACTACGATGAGAGTAAGACAAGCAGCAGGTGTTGCGCCGGAGTCAAGATCATGATCACGTTGGGAGTTCGAGAGTTCAACGGAAGTTCGGACGGTCATCGGAGGTTCAGCGAGAACAGATCCGAGAAGTCCAGAAGCTTGCCAAGCGAAGCTCGTCGGAACTTGCCAAGTGGATCGTCGCAAAGTCCAGGAGTATGCCGGATGTCCGCAGAAGGATCACCGAGGGTTTATCGGATGATCGACGGAAGTTCGCCGGAAACTCGCCGGAAGAAGCGATTGACGCATCGGAGCAAAGCTGCAGAAGTTGTCTTAGAGTTAATCGTAGTTAGCACGATGATTAAGCTTGAAAATGGGAGGTGATCCCATTAGCTTAATCTTGGGGCAATTGGGCCCCTGAAAAGATTCAAATTGGGCCGAATGGAGCGAACCATTCGGACCCTGATTGCACCAGGTGGTGCAACCGCCTAGGCCAGGAGGTGCAACCGCCAGGGCTGCGAGGCTGGGCGGTGCAACCGCCCCAGCCAGGAGGTGCAATCGCCAGGGCTGCGAGGCTGGGCGATGCAACCGCCCCAGCCAAGAGGTGCAACCACCCAGAGCTCAGTCTTCGAGCTAGACTGGGCGGTGCAACCTCCTCTGTCAAGAGGTAGCACCGCCAGAGCTCAAGTTTCGAGCTCTGCCAGGCGGTGCAACCACCGAGCTCAGTCTTCGAGCTCTGGCAGAGAGGTGCATCAGCCTGAGCTCAGTCTCGAGCTCTGCCAGGTGATGCAACCACCGAGCTCAGTCTTCGAGCTCTGGCAGAGAGGTGCATCAGCCTGAGCTCAGTTTCGAGCTCTACCAGGTGATGCAACCACCGAGCTCAGACTTCGAGCTCTGCCAGGCGGTGCAACCACCGAGCTCAGTCTTCGAGCTCTGCCAGGTGATGCAACCATCGAGCTCAGTCTTCGAGCTCTGGCAGAGAGGAGCAATCGCCTGAGCTCAGTCGTCGAGCTCTGCCAGGCGGTGCCACCTCTCCAGTCAAGAGGTGCAACCGCCTGATCCCAGAATTCTGGGATTTGATCGATTTGATCGTTTTGAGCTCCAAATTTGAACTGGGTTGGGGCCTATAAATACCCCACCCATTCAGCACTGAAAAGATACAGATCCACACCGAATTCTTGATCTTTTCAGTGATTCTAAGAGCTCAAATTTGTGTAAAGTCCTAAAGTTCTCCTCCTTCTGTTCTTCAAGTTTTGAGTTATAAAGAGAGGAGAGAAAGGATCTGTAAAGGTTGTCTCCTGAGCCTGTCAAAATGAGAGAAACTGTAAAAGGGCAGTTAGCCTTCGCCCATTGAAGGAAGGCAGCTAGTTGACGTCGGTGACCTCGTCGGAGGAGGAAGCCAAAAGTGGAGTAGGTCAAGACTGACCGAACCACTCTAAATCTCTGGTTTGCTTTTACCTTGAGCACTTTATCATTACTGCAAACCTCCTACATTGCTATTGCCCTCTGCGCCTTTACGAACGAGTTTCTAAGCTCTGATCTTTCAAAATCTGCATTCAAACGTAAATCGTGTTTTCGTACGATCTTCACATTGCGGTTTACACTTACATTCGGATTCCATTTATAACTGCAAATTGCTTTCTACGTAAAACGCTTTTCAAGGTTCAAAACTACTTTTAGACGCAAAACTACATTTAGACGTAAAATTACGTTTAGACGTAAAACTGCGTTTAGACGCAAAACTGCGTTTAGACGTAAAACTGCGTTTAGACGTAAAACTGCGTTTAGACGCAAAACTGCGTTTAGACGCAAAACTGCATTTAGACGTAAAACTGCGTTTAGACGTAAAACTGCGTTTTGACGTAAAACTGCGTTTGAACGTAAAACTGCGTTTAGACGTAAAACTGCGTTTAGACGCAAACTGCGCTTAGACGCAAACTGTGCTTAGACGCAAACTGCGCTTAGACGCAAACTGTGTTTAGACGCAAACTGCGCTTAGACGCAAAACTGCGCTTAGACGCAAACTGCACTGTGATTATGCTTTTATATCGAAATCGTTTTTTATCGGACGAACGCAGCTTTCGTTTTTAAATCGCTGAAAGATTTCCGCTGCACTAATTCACCCCCCCCCCTCTTAGTGCTCTCGATCCTAACAATTGGTATCAGAGCCCGGTTAACTCTCAAAAGGATTAAAACCCAAGAGAGATGGCTTACGCCGGAAACCAAGAGGGCCATTCTATTACACGTCCACCCATGTTTAATGGGACGGACTACACCTACTGGAAGACCCGAATGAGGATCTTTCTTATTTCTATGGATTTTGAATTATGGAATCTTGTCGAGAATGGTTTTTCAAAGTCTTCTCTTCCAATGATCGATTGGAATGAGTTGGAAAAGAAGGCTTTCGCTCTTAATGCAAAGGCTATGAATGCCTTATTTTGCGCACTTGATAAAAACAAGTTTAATCGTGTTTCAACTTGCGAAACTGCATTTGATATTTGGCACACACTTGAAGTGACCCACGAGGGCACAAGTAGAGTGAAAGAGTCAAAAATCAATCTGTTGCTGCATTCTTTTGAACTTTTCCGAATGAAACCGAGTGAAACCATTGGCGACATGTTTACCCGTTTCACGGATGTCGTCAACGGTCTAAAAGGACTCGGAAAAAGTTTTTCGGATTTTGAACTCGTAAATAAAATACTAAGATCCCTTCCTAAAAGTTGGGATCCTAAAGTCACTGCTGTTAGGATCGAGAGCACTAAGAGGGGGGGGTGAATTAGTGCAGCGGAAATCTTATAATAATTTAAAAACCAAAAGCTGCGTTCGTTCAAAAACTATTGTGATGCAAAAGCAAATTCGCAGTTTGTATCTAGGTGCAGTTTGCGTCTAAGCGCAGATTGCGTTCAAGCGCAGTTTTGCGTCTAAGCGCAGTTTTGCGTCTAAACTCAGATTTACGTCCAAATGCAGATTTACGTCTAAACGCAGATTTACGTCTAAACGCAGATTTACGTCTAAACGTAGTTTTACGTCTAAACGCAGATTTACGTCTAAACGCAGTTTTACGTCTAAACGCAGTTTTGCGTCTAAACGCAGTTTTACGTCTAAACGCAGATTTACGTCTAAACGCAGATTTACGTCTAAACGTAGTTTTACGTCTAAACGCAGATTTACGTCTAAACTTTGAAACTCGTTTATATACTTGCAGAAGGCAGTATGCAGTTGAAATCAAGACGTAAACGTGAACTGAAATCTGACGATTGAGCGAGGAAAGCCGATTTACGTCTGAATGCAGTTTTACGTCTAAATGTTGAAACTCGTTCGTAAAATCGTAGAGGACAGATTGCAGTTATTAATAGGATTAAAATGTAAGCGTAAACTGCAAGGAAGCTCGTTCGTAAAAACGCGGAAAACAGTTCTGCAGAATCAAACGTAAACGTAAACTGTAATGTATGAAAATACGAAGTTACGTCTGAATGCAGATTTGGAAGAACAGCTCTTAGAACTTGTTCGCGAAAGCGCAGAGAGCAGTAGTGATGAGGGAGGTTTGCAGTAATGATAAAGTACTCGAAATTAAACGCAAACCAGAGATTTAGAGTGGTTCGGTCAGCCTTGACCTACTCCACTTTTGGCTTCCTCCACCGATGAGGTTGCCGACGTCAACTAGGTGCCTTCCTTCAATGGGCGAAGGCCAAACTTCCCTCTTACAATTTCTTCTCCTTTTGACAGGCTTAGGAGACAACCTTTACAGACCTTTCTCTCCTCACTTTACAATTGAAAACTTGAAGAATAGAAGGAGGAGACTTAAAGGCTTTACAACACTTTTGAGCTCTTAGAATCACAGAAAAGATCAAGATTTCGGTATTGGTCTGTATCTTTTCAGTGCTGAATGGGTGGGGTATTTATAGGCCCCAACCCAATTCAAAATTCGAGCTCAAAACGATCAAATCGATCAAATCCCAGAATTCTGGGATCAGGCGGTTGCACCTCTCGACTGGAGAGGTGGCACCGCCTGGCAGAGCTCGAAGACTGAGCTCTGCCGATTGCTTCTCTCTGCCAGAGCTCGAAGACTGAGCTCGATGGTTGCATCACCTGGCAGAGCTTGAAGACTGAGCTTGGTGGTTGCATCACCTGGCAGAGCTCGAAATCTGAGCTTGGTGGTTGCATCACTTGGCAGAGCTCCAAACTGAGCTCAAGCTGATGCACCATTCTGCCAGAGCTCGAAGACTGAGCTTGGTGAATGCATCACCTGGCAAAGCTCGAGACTGAGCTCAGGCTGATGCACCACTCTGCTAGAGCTCGAAGACTGAGCTCGGTGGTTGCATCGCCTGGCAGAGCTCGGAACTTGAGCTCTGGCGGTGCAACCTCTTGGCTGGAGCGGTTGCACCTCCCAGCCTTGCAACCCTGGCGGTTGCACCTCCTGGCTGGGGCGGTTGCACCTCTCAACCCCACAGCCCAGGCGGTTGCACCTCCTGGTGCAATCAGGGTCCGAATGGCTCACTCCATTCGACCCACTTTGAATCTTTTCAGGGACCCAATTGCCCCAAGATTAAGCTAATGGGATCACTTCCCATTTTCATGCTTAATCATCGTGCTAACTACGAATATCTCTAAGACAACTTCTGCAGCTTTGCTCCGATGCGTCAATCGCTTCTTCCGGCGAGTTTCCGGCCAACTTCCGACGATCAACCGACAACCTTCGGTGATCCTTCTGCGGACATCCGGCATACTCCTGGACTTTGCGACGATCCACTTGGCGAGTTCCGACGAGCTTCGCTTGGCAAGCTTCTGGACTTCTCGGATCTGTTCTCTCTGAACCTCCGACGACCGTCCGAACTTCCGTCGAACTCTCGAACTCCCAACGTGATCCTGATCTTGACTCCGGCGCAACTCCTGCTGCTTGTCTTACTCTCATCGTAGTTAATCCTGCACACTTATCTCAACACATAGATTAGATAACAAATGACAATTGATTTCATCATCAAAATCCGAGATTCAACAATCTCCCCCTTTTTGATGATGACAATCAATTGATAAAGGAGTTGTCCTTAACTCCCCCTATCTATATGCCATAGTTGAGATAAGTCAACCTTGAATTCAAGACCTAAGAATTCAAGTGACGTATTGATAAGTTAGATCAGTTAAACTTATCAATGCTCCCATCATGATGCCTATCATGATGTATCTCTTCAAGAATTATGTCAAGCCATGACATACATCATCAAGTTTGTATGATTGTGTTTGTAACCATTCATCATGTAATCATATAAAGCAACGAAGGACTTTTTACATGATGCTCACATTTGAGATATTATAGTAAGTTTGCATTTTCTTTACAATATCAAATCAAGACATGATGCAAACTATAGTACATGTTCACATATCTCTTGGTGATGCAAGGATGGCATAACATTTTTTATAGCATCACTCAAGTATTTGCAACTATGACATAGATATGATTATGGCAGTTCAGCTATGACATAGTGTTTATCAATTCATATTTTTCTCCCCCTTTGTCATCAACAAAAAGCATGATAGCATTATCAAGCATAAAAAGGAAGTCATGACACAAATATCACTTTATTGTTTTTGCTTGACGGAGGAAAGTCATTTTCCAAAGAGTTTTCATAAGAGTGTACGGGAACATCCCATTTTTAGCATACAACCCGAAAAATGAACTTCTTACATGCATTTGGTTAAAAATATTTGTCACATAATTTGCAACATGTTATTTGATCAAGCGTTGTCAAGGCATGTAATAGTAATAACATCCGAAAGATAATTTTAACTAGTTTAAGTATTCGGACACATCAACATTCCTAATTCTCTTCTTATGTAATCAAATTGTTCTTCACATAGGGGTTTTGTGAAGATATCAGCCAGTTGATGTTTGGTATCAATAAACTCTATGGTTACATCATGATTAGTGACATGATCTCGTATAAAGTGATGTCTAATATCAATGTGTTTTGTTCTTGAGTGTTGTATAGGATTTTTAGTTAAGCATATTGCACTCGTGTTATCACATTTGATGGGAATATCTTTAAGATTCACTTTGTAATCTTCTAAAGTGTTTTTCATCCATACAACTTGTGCACAGCATGCACTTGCTGCAATGTATTCAGCTTCGGTTGTTGATAGGGCAACCGAGTTTTGTTTCTTAGATGACCAGGATACAAGGGCATGTCCTAAAAATTGACATGATCCTGATGTGCTTTTTCTGTCTAGTTTACAGCCAGCGAAGTCCGCATCAGCATAAGCTGTTAATTCAAAATTTTCTGATTTTGGGTACCATAATCCTAGATTGGTAGTTCCATTAAGATATCTGAGTATTCTTTTGACTGCTTTGAGATGAGATATCTTAGGGTCTGATTGAAATCTAGCACAAAGTCCTACACTGAACATGATGTCTGGTCTGGTGGCAGTGAGGTAAAGTAAACTTCCTATCATACCCCTATAGGTTTTTTGATCGAAGCTTTCTCCATTCTCATCAATTTCTAACTTAGTGGAGGTGCTCATAGGAGTGTCAATGGCTTTTGAATTATTCATTTTGAACTTCTTTAGCAAACTCACAGCATATTTGGTTTGACTAATAAAGATGCCATTGCTTAGTTGTTTGATTTGTAGTCCTAAGAAGAATGTTAACTCTCCCATTAGACTCATTTCGAATTCATGACTCATAGTCTTCGAAAAGGATTCACAAAGAGATTCATTTGTAGAACCAAAGATAATATCATCAACATAAATCTGAACAATGAGAAAATCATTTTCAAAATTCTTGATAAATAATGTAGTATCAACCTTGCCTTTTATGAAATTATTTTCAATGAGAAAAGAGCTAAGTCTCTCATACCAAGCCCTTGGGGCTTGTTTTAAACCATAGAGAGCTTTAGTTAATCTAAACACATGATTAGGGTAGCCATTGTTTTCAAATCCAGGAGGTTGTTCAACATAAACTTCTTCGGAAATGAAACCATTTAGAAAAGCGCTTTTAACATCCATTTGAAATAACTTAAAATTATTGCAACTAGCGTAGGCAAGGAGCATCCTTATGGCTTCCAATCGAGCCACAGGTGCGAAGGTTTCTTCGTAATCGATACCTTCTTCTTGGTTGAAACCTTTGGCCACTAATCTAGCCTTGTTTCTAACCACGATACCATTTTCATCTTGCTTGTTTCTAAAGACCCATTTAGTACCAATTACTAAATGGTCATTTGGCCTAGGAACAAGCGTCCACACCTCATTTCTCTCAAATTGATTTAATTCATCTTGCATTGCGATGATCCATGAATCATCTTTCATGGCTTCATCAACACATTTGGGTTCAATTTGGGAGAGAAAAGCGGCGTTGGCACAAAAGTTTTTAAAAGAAGATCGTGTTTGAACCCCCTTTGATGTGTCTCCTAGGATTAGCTCCTTAGGATGAGCATCAATATACTTCCAATCCTTGGGTAAGGATGTTTTGGAAGTGGATGCAACCAAGTTGCTAGTTGGAGACGGGGTTTCGTTTAAATTCAAGGAATCAAAATTAACATCATCATCAAGATCATTTTTCTTAATTTCTGAAATCTCATTGAAAACAACATGGATGGATTCTTCAATAATTAAGGTTCTTTTATTGAAGATGCGAAAAGCTTTAGAAACCAAAGAATAACCAAGAAAGATTCCTTCATCAGATTTAGCATCGAATTTTCCTAAGTTATCCTTTTCATTCAAGATAAAACACTTACACCCAAAGACTTTAAAATATGAGACATTGGGTTTTTTGTTATTCCATAACTCATAGGGAGTTTTGGAGAGTAAGGGTCTTACTAGGACTCTATTTAAAATATAACATGCAGTGTTTACAGCTTCGGCCCAAAAATATTTGGGTAGGCTATGTTCATTCAACATGGTTCTTGCCATTTCTTGCAAATTTCGATTTTTTCTTTCTACTACCCCATTTTGTTGAGGATTTCTTGGAGTAGAGAAGTTATGGTTGTATCCGTTGAGTTCACAGAATTCTTGGAAGTCATGGTTTTGAAATTCTCCACCGTGATCACTTCTAATTGACGAAATCATAGATTCCTTCTCATTTTGAACAAGTTTACAAAACTTGGTAAAATGTTTAAAGCATTCAATTTTTTGTTTTAAGAAGTAGGTCCATGTATATCTGCTGTAGTCATCAATAATGACAAAGGCGTATTTGCTACCTCCTAGACTCGATGTAGATATTGGTCCGAACAAGTCCATATGGATCAATTGTAAGGGCCTAGAGGTGCTTATTTGATTCTTAGCTTTGAAGCTACCCCTTTTAAGATCATGACATGTTTAGTTTCTACAAGAATTAATTCGTAGATGAACAGGTTTTGAAGATCAGGGGGGTATGTGAATTTGGATATCATAAGTTTCTAATCGTATCGTATTTGTGATTTCATAGTTTCCACTTGTTACTTAAGCGTTGCGAGTTCCTTTTTGATTCTTGGTTTATGATTATTGAGAGTTAAGGAGCAGAACATTATTTCTTGCTCCGGCCTAGACTTTTAATGTTTTTATAGGAACGGATGATCTTTAGGAACCCATTTGTTTTTGGGTGCCTCATAAACAGATCTATATTTTCTATCATGTTGCATAGAGTTTATCATGGTTCTTTTAGGAACCCAAACTAATTTGTTTGGACTTGTTTTCTTGAATGGACAACAATGTGTCTTGTGTCTAGATTTGCAACAAAAGTTGCACTTGGTTTGGTGTTGAACGTGTAAGATGGGGCCTCTTACAAAGGTAGTTGGATTTCGGTGAGGACTCCTCACAAATCCAATCCCACTTCTTTTGGGAGCATGACCCTTGTTTGTAAGGATCATGTTTAATGACTTGCTACCAACCTCGAATTTCTTCAAGGTGTCCTTAAGTAGCAAGTTTTCTTTTTGTAAAGTTTCTAAATCATGACATTTGATACATGAATTTAAATTATCATGATGTTCGACTTTTAACTTATCAAACTCACAAGTAAGATTATCATGTACCTTTTTTAGCAACTTGTATTTTCTATTTATAACTTTGCATTCATCAAATAAATCATGGAAGGCATTTAATAATTCATCGAAAGATAAATCAGCATCTAATAAATCCGTTACCTCCTCTTCGATGGCCATAAATGCGTAATGAGCAACTTGCTCGGTGTTGGATTCTTCTTCCTCAGATGCGCTCGAATCATCCCATGTTGCTTGGAGCGCCTTCTTCTTTGTTGTTCTTTTCTTGACTTGGGGACAATCACTTTTGTAATGTCCCGGCTTTTTACATTCATAGCAGATTACTTGGTCCTTCTTAGGTTCAAGTTTATTTTTCACATCGTTTTTAAACTTGTTTCTTTTGAAGAATTTTTTAAACTTTCTTGTCAAAAGTGCCAAGTCATCATCACAGTCCTCATCACTTGAGTTTCCTCTCAAGTGGCATTCAGAAGTTTTAAGTGCCATATCCTTCCTGTTCTTTGGAAGGATGTCTTCTTGCTCTTCATGAGCTTTGCATGTCATTTCGTAGGTCATTAATGACCCGATTAGTTCTTCAAGAGGGAAATTTTGCAGATCTTTTGCCTCTTGAATGGCGGTGACTTTAGGATCCCAACTCTTAGGAAGGGATCTTAGTATCTTATTAACAAGCTCAAAATCCGAAAAGCTCTTTCCGAGACCTTTTAAACCGTTGACGACATCTGTGAAACGGGTAAACATGTCGCCAATGGTTTCACTCGGTTTCATTCGAAAAAGTTCAAAAGAATGTAGCAACAAATTGATTTTTGACTCTTTCACTCTACTTGTGCCCTCGTGGGTCACTTCAAGTGTGTGCCAAATATCAAAAGCAGTTTCGCAAGTTGAAACACGATTAAATTCGTTTTTATCTAGTGCGCAAAATAAGGCATTCATAGCCTTTGCATTAAGAGCGAAAGCCTTCTTCTCCAAATCGTTCCAATCGATCATTGGAAGAGAAGATTTTGAAAATCCATTTTCAACAAGGTTCCATAGTTCAAAATCCATAGAAATAAGAAAGATCCTCATTCGGGTCTTCCAGTAAGTGTAGTCTGTTCCACTGAACATGGGTGGACGTGTAATCGAATGCCCCTCTTGGTTTCCGGCGTATGCCATCTCTCTTGGGTTTTAATCCTTTAGAGAGTTAACCTTGCTCTGATACCAATTGTTAGGATCGAGAGCACTAAGAGGGGGGGGTGAATTAGTGCAGCGGAAATCTTATAATAATTTAAAAACCAAAAGCTGCGTTCGTTCAAAAACTATTGTGATGCAAAAGCAAATTCGCAGTTTGTATCTAGGTGCAGTTTGCGTCTAAGCGCAGATTGCGTTCAAGCGCAGTTTTGCGTCTAAGCGCAGTTTTGCGTCTAAACTCAGATTTACGTCCAAATGCAGATTTACGTCTAAACGCAGATTTACGTCTAAACGCAGATTTACGTCTAAACGTAGTTTTACGTCTAAACGCAGATTTACGTCTAAACGCAGTTTTACGTCTAAACGCAGTTTTGCGTCTAAACGCAGTTTTACGTCTAAACGCAGATTTACGTCTAAACGCAGATTTACGTCTAAACGTAGTTTTACGTCTAAACGCAGATTTACGTCTAAACTTTGAAACTCGTTTATATACTTGCAGAAGGCAGTATGCAGTTGAAATCAAGACGTAAACGTGAACTGAAATCTGACGATTGAGCGAGGAAAGCCGATTTACGTCTGAATGCAGTTTTACGTCTAAATGTTGAAACTCGTTCGTAAAATCGTAGAGGACAGATTGCAGTTATTAATAGGATTAAAATGTAAGCGTAAACTGCAAGGAAGCTCGTTCGTAAAAACGCGGAAAACAGTTCTGCAGAATCAAACGTAAACGTAAACTGTAATGTATGAAAATACGAAGTTACGTCTGAATGCAGATTTGGAAGAACAACTCTTAGAACTTGTTCGCGAAAGCGCAGAGAGCAGTAGTGATGAGGGAGGTTTGCAGTAATGATAAAGTACTCGAAATTAAACGCAAACCAGAGATTTAGAGTGGTTCGGTCAGCCTTGACCTACTCCACTTTTGGCTTCCTCCACCGATGAGGTTGCCGACGTCAACTAGGTGCCTTCCTTCAATGGGCGAAGGCCAAACTTCCCTCTTACAATTTCTTCTCCTTTTGACAGGCTTAGGAGACAACCTTTACAGACCTTTCTCTCCTCACTTTACAATTGAAAACTTGAAGAATAGAAGGAGGAGACTTAAAGGCTTTACAACACTTTTGAGCTCTTAGAATCACAGAAAAGATCAAGATTTCGGTATTGGTCTGTATCTTTTCAGTGCTGAATGGGTGGGGTATTTATAGGCCCCAACCCAATTCAAAATTCGAGCTCAAAACGATCAAATCGATCAAATCCCAGAATTCTGGGATCAGGCGGTTGCACCTCTCGACTGGAGAGGTGGCACCGCCTGGCAGAGCTCGAAGACTGAGCTCTGCCGATTGCTTCTCTCTGCCAGAGCTCGAAGACTGAGCTCGATGGTTGCATCACCTGGCAGAGCTTGAAGACTGAGCTTGGTGGTTGCATCACCTGGCAGAGCTCGAAATCTGAGCTTGGTGGTTGCATCACTTGGCAGAGCTCCAAACTGAGCTCAAGCTGATGCACCATTCTGCCAGAGCTCGAAGACTGAGCTTGGTGAATGCATCACCTGGCAAAGCTCGAGACTGAGCTCAGGCTGATGCACCACTCTGCCAGAGCTCGAAGACTGAGCTCGGTGGTTGCATCGCCTGGCAGAGCTCGGAACTTGAGCTCTGGCGGTGCAACCTCTTGGCTGGAGCGGTTGCACCTCCCAGCCTTGCAACCCTGGCGGTTGCACCTCCTGGCTGGGGCGGTTGCACCTCTCAACCCCACAGCCCAGGCGGTTGCACCTCCTGGCTGGGGCGGTTGCACCTCTCAACCCCACAGCCCAGGCGGTTGCACCTCCTGGCTGGGGCGGTTGCACCTCCTGGTGCAATCAGGGTCCGAATGGCTCACTCCATTCGACCCACTTTGAATCTTTTCAGGGACCCAATTGCCCCAAGATTAAGCTAATGGGATCACTTCCCATTTTCATGCTTAATCATCGTGCTAACTACGAATATCTCTAAGACAACTTCTGCAGCTTTGCTCCGATGCGTCAATCGCTTCTTCCGGCGAGTTTCCGGCCAACTTCCGACGATCAACCGACAACCTTCGGTGATCCTTCTGCGGACATCCGGCATACTCCTGGACTTTGCGACGATCCACTTGGCGAGTTCCGACGAGCTTCGCTTGGCAAGCTTCTGGACTTCTCGGATCTGTTCTCTCTGAACCTCCGACGACCGTCCGAACTTCCGTCGAACTCTCGAACTCCCAACGTGATCCTGATCTTGACTCCGGCGCAACTCCTGCTGCTTGTCTTACTCTCATCGTAGTTAATCCTGCACACTTATCTCAACACATAGATTAGATAACAAATGACAATTGATTTCATCATCAAAATCCGAGATTCAGCAACTGCCATTCAAGAGGCAAAAGATCTGCGCAACTTCCCTCTTGAAGAACTAATCGGGTCATTAATGACCTACGAAATGACTTGCAAAGCTCATGAAGAGCAAGAAGACATCCTTCCAAAGAACAGGAAGGATATGGCACTTAAAACTTCTGAATGCCACTTGAGAGAAAACTCAAGTGATGAGGACTGTGATGATGACTTGGCACTTTTGACAAGAAAGTTTAAGAAATTCTTCAAAAGAAACAAGTTTAAAAACGATGTGAAAAATAAACTTGAACCCAAGAAGGACCAAGTGATCTGCTACGAATGTAAAAAGCCGGGACACTACAAGAATGATTGTCCCCAAGTCAAAAGAAGAACATCAAAGAAGAAGGCTCTTCAAGCAACATGGGATGACTTGAGCGCATCTGAAGAAGAGGAGTCCAACACCGAGCAAGTTGCTCATTACGCCTTAATGGCCATCGGAGAGGAGGTAATGGATTTATTAGATGCTGATTTATCTTTCGAGGAATTATCAAATGCCTTCCATGATTTATTTGATGAATGCAAAGTTATAAATAGAAAATACAAGTTGCTAAAAAAGATACATGATAATCTTACTTGTGAGTTTGATAAGTTAAAAGTCGAACATCATGATAGTTTAAATTCATGTATCAAATGTCATGATTTAGAAACTATGCAAAAAGAAAACCTGCTACTCAAGGACACCTTGAAGAAATTCGAGGTTGGTAGCAAGTCATTAAACATGATCCTTGCAAACAAGGGTCACATTCCAAAAAGGAGCAGGATTGGATTTGTGAGAAATCCTCACCAAAATCCAACCACCTTCATAAAAGGCTCCATCTTACATGTTCAACACCAAACCAAGTGCAACTTTTGTTGCAAGTTTGGACACAAGACACATTGTTGTCCATTCAAGAAAATAAGTCCAAACAAATTAATTTGGGTTCCTAAAGGAACCATGATAAACTCTATGCAACATGATAGAAAATGTAGATCTATTTATGAGACACCCAAAAGCAAATGGGTTCCTAAAGATCATCCCTTCCTATAAAAACATTAAAAGTCTAGGCCGGAGCAAGAAATAATATTCTGCTCCTTGACTCTCAATGGTCATAAACCAAGAATCAAAAAGGAACTCGCAACGCTTAAGTAACAAGTGGAAGTTGTGAAATCACAAATACAATACAACCTTATTAGAAACGTATGATATCCAAATTCACATACCTCCCTGATCTTCAAAACCCGTTCATCTACGAATTAATTCTTGTAGAAACTAAATATGTCATGATCTTAAAAGGGATACCAAACAAACATACGTATGCACGTTAAAAGATCTATCTTGATCGTACAAAAGCTTCTTCCTTAAATAAAAACTCATACGAAATCATGTAACAAACATTAATTGCTCTGAAACTCTCCTCAAGGCAAAGGCTCCCTAATCAAATCATATTAGGTGCTCACTGGCTGCAGGCGGTGGCACCTCTCCAGCTGGCGGTGGCACCTCCAGCTATCACGGGTTGCCAGAGGTTGCACCGCTCCAGCCAGAGGTGCAACCGCCAGCAACTCTGCCCTTTAAACCCACACTAGGGCCGGCTATGGAACCGACCCCAACTCACCCCCATTTCCTCCTCTACTCTTCTAAGTCTCCTCAATTCCCATTTCACTCCTCTAAGCCTTCCAAATACCTCCCATTTCGGAGCAAAACATCAAGAATCCTTCCTTCTCTTGAAGATTTCACAAAGGTACTCTCTAAGAAGCTCTTAAATTCTGTTTTGTTCTTCATTTACTTTAGCTCATCATCATCCCTCTAAACAGCAGTAGTTATGGGATCTAGAAGATCCTCAAGGGACAAGGGAAAGAGGAGAGTAGTAGAAGAGTTTGATCTCACTCTTTTTGATTCCAAAAACCATGCTGAAAAATTTCTCTCCTTCGAACTAAGAAGCATCAATAAAGGAAAATACGTAGATCTGAATGAACTAAGAGATGTAGAGACTATCCAATGGTTTGCAAACCTAAATCTACTTCCAATTTTGCAGATCAATGAACCCATCTATCCTAGACTAGTTAGATTATTTTACAACAACTTGCAAATAGATGATGAAGAAAGGATGTCAACCTATCTCTTAGGACAACACATCTCAATCACTAATAGATTCATTTGTGATATGATAGGTATTCCCATGAAAAGCATAGGACTTTACTTTAGAGGATTATGGGATGAAAAAACCATTGAAACATCCTACGTTGAAGCCTTAGGAACAATCCTTGCCGATCCTAACATAGAATTTGTTCCTAAAAGTTGTGAACATCTACTGCCTTTTAATACTAAGATACTTCATCATATCATGACTAGTATAATTCTTCCTAAACAATACCATCATGATGAAGTGAGTCAATTAGAATTAGGAATTATGTACCTAATCATGAAAGGACGTGACATTTGTCTTGGCTATCTGATCCAACAAAACATGTTAGAATTATCTAAGAAGGATATGATGCTCCCATATGGTGGAATAATTACTAGAATAATGAAAGCTTACGACATTCAAATACCACTAGAAGAAGAAGTAATGAAAGTAGATAGATTCAGCATAATAAACAAAAATCTACTTCACCGACTAAGATGTCACTATAGAAACGGTAACTGGGTTAGAATGCCTAGAAGAACTGATCCCCCTCAGCCTGAACCTGAACCTGAACCAGAGCCGGAAACCCCAGTCTTTAGGAGTACCCAATCTCCTCCGATCTGTCCCTTTGAGGAAACACATCCGGTTGAGCAAACTCACACATCATCCATCGAAGATATCGGGATTCGGATGGACCGATTTGAACAAAGACAAGAACGGCTTGAACTTCGACAAGATCAAATCCTAACCGAGCTGCAGCAAATCCATCGACAATTTGACTCTTTACTTAGGCACTTTAATCTTCCACCTCATGAATAAGCTTGTATGAACATCTGCTGTTTTTGATATGACATGTTGTAAACTCCTTATGTTATTCATGAAGGACTTTGTTTTTATGGTTACCTGATATGCTGTACATATGTTACCCTGATATGGTTATCTTTGTTTGTGTAAGCATATTTGCAAACATCTCTTGTTGTTTATCTCGGATTTTGCACTGAAACTAAAAAGGTTTAAAAGCCTATGCCTTGAAAAATATGAAGCAACATACCAATGTAGTTGATAAGTCAGCAGTATGACATTGATATGGTTGCTATTACTAATATGATTGCTATCATGCCATGTATCAAGATATCAAACAAAAATTTGCATCGTACGAGCTGATATCTTACCATGTGATGCAATGCTACACTTGCTAAAATAAAAATCTTGCTATGCAATATGATGGAATGCTGCACTTGAAATAATTGTGTTACTACATCAAAAGCTTAACACTCAAGAATCAAACACATTGATATTAGACATCACTTTATACGAGATCAGTTCACTAATCATGATGTAACCATAGAGTTTATTGATACCAAACATCAACTAGCTGATATCTTTACAAAACCCCTATGTGAAGAACAATTTGATTACATAAGAAGAGAATTAGGAATGTTGATGTGTCCGAATACATGATGAATAGTTAAAATTATTTTTCGGATGGTATTACTATTACATGCCTTGACATCGCTTGATCAAATAACATGTTACAAATTATGTGACAAATATTTTTAACCAAATGCATGTAAGAAGTTCATTTTTCAGTTTGAATGCTATGAAAACTTTTTGAAAAATGACTTTCCTCCTTCAAGCAACAAACAATAAAGAGATATTCAAAGTATTATATGTGTCATGACTTCCTTTATGTGCTTGATAATGCTATCATGCTTTTTGTTGATGACAAAGGGGGAGAAACATATGAATTGATAAACACTATGTCATAGCTGAACTGCCATAATCATGTCTATGTCATAGTTGCAAATACTTGAGTGATGCTATAAACAGTGTTATAGTTATGCCATCCTTGCATCACCAAGAGATATGTATAGTTGCAAATACTTGAGTGATGCTATAAACAATGTTATAGTTATGCCATCCTTGCATCACCAAGAGATAAGTGAACATGTGCTATAGTTTGCATCATGTCTTGATTTGATATTCTATATTGTGAAGAAAATGCAAACTTGCTAGAAAATCTCAAATGTGTGCATCATGTAAAAAGTCCTTCGTAGCTTTATATGATTACATGATGAATAGTTACAAACACTATCATACAAACTTGATGATGTATGTCATGCCTTGACATCATTCTTGAAGAGATACATCATGATGGGCATCATGATGGGAGCATTGATAAGTTTAACTGATCTAACTTATCAATACGTCACTTGAATTCTTTGGTCTTGAATTCAAGGTTGACTTATCTCAACTATGGCATATAGATAGGGGGAGTTAAGGACAACTCCTTTATCAATTGATTGTCATCATCAAAAAGGGGGAGATTGTTGAATCTCGGATTTTGATGATGAAGTCAATTGTCATTTGTTATCTAATCTATGTGTTGAGATAAGTGTGCAGGATTAACTACGATGAGAGTAAGACAAGCAGCAGGTGTTGCGCCGGAGTCAAGATCATGATCACGTTGGGAGTTCGAGAGTTCAACGGAAGTTCGGACGGTCATCGGAGGTTCAGCGAGAACAGATCCGAGAAGTCCAGAAGCTTGCCAAGCGAAGCTCGTCGGAACTCGCCAAGTGGATCGTCGCAAAGTCCAGGAGTATGCCGGATGTCCGCAGAAGGATCATCGAGGGTTTATCGGATGATCGACGGAAGTTCGCCGGAAACTCGCCGGAAGAAGCGATTGACGCATCGGAGCAAAGCTGCAGAAGTTGTCTTAGAGTTAATCGTAGTTAGCACGATGATTAAGCTTGAAAATGGGAGGTGATCCCATTAGCTTAATCTTGGGGCAATTGGGCCGAATGGAGCGAACCATTCGGACCCTGATTGCACCAGGCGGTGCAACCGCCTAGGCCAGGAGGTGCAACCGCCAGGGCTGCGAGGCTGGGCGGTGCAACCGCCTAGGCCAGGAGGTGCAACCGCCAGGGCTGCGAGGCTGGGCGGTGCAACCGCCCCAACCAAGAGGTGCAACCGCCCAGAGCTCAGTCTTCGAGCTAGACTGGGCGGTGCAACCTCCTCTGTCAAGAGGTAGCACCGCCAGAGCTCAAGTTTCGAGCTCTGCCAGGCGGTGCAACCACCGAGCTCAGTCTTCGAGCTCTGGCAGAGAGGTGCATCAGCCTGAGCTCAGTCTCGAGCTCTGCCAGGTGATGCAACCACCGAGCTCAGTCTTCGAGCTCTGGCAGAGAGGTGCATCAGCCTGAGCTCAGTTTCGAGCTCTGCCAGGTGATGCAACCACCGAGCTCAGACTTCGAGCTCTGCCAGGCGGTGCAACCACCGAGCTCAGTCTTCGAGCTCTGCCAGGTGATGCAACCATCGAGCTCAGTCTTCGAGCTCTGGCAGAGAGGAGCAATCGCCTGAGCTCAGTCGTCGAGCTCTGCCAGGCGGTGCCACCTCTCTAGTCAAGAGGTGCAACCGCCTGATCCCAGAATTCTGGGATTTGATCGATTTGATCGTTTTGAGCTCCAAATTTGAACTGGGTTGGGGCCTATAAATATCCCACCCATTCAGCACTGAAAAGATACAGATCCACACCGAATTCTTGATCTTTTCAGTGATTCTAAGAGCTCAAATTTGTGTAAAGTCCTAAAGTTCTCCTCCTTCTGTTCTTCAAGTTTTGAGTTGTAAAGAGAGGAGAGAAAGGATCTGTAAAGGTTGTCTCCTGAGCCTGTCAAAAGGAGAGAAACTGTAAAAGGGCAGTTAGCCTTCGCCCATTGAAGGAAGGCAGCTAGTTGACGTCGGTGACCTCGTCGGAGGAGGAAGCCAAAAGTGGAGTAGGTCAAGACTGACCGAACCACTCTAAATCTCTGGTTTGCTTTTACCTTGAGCACTTTATCATTACTACAAACCTCCTACATTGCTACTGCCCTCTACGCCTTTACGAACGAGTTTCTAAGCTCTGATCTTTCAAAATCTGCATTCAAACGTAAATCGTGTTTTCGTACGATCTTCACACTGCGGTTTACACTTACATTCGGATTCCATTTATAACTGCAAATTGCTTTCTACGTAAAACGCTTTTCAAGGTTCAAAACTACTTTTAGACGCAAAACTACATTTAGACGTAAAATTACGTTTAGACGTAAAACTGCGTTTAGACGCAAAACTGCGTTTAGACGTAAAACTGCGTTTAGACGTAAAACTGCGTTTAGACGCAAAACTGCGTTTAGACGCAAAACTGCGTTTTGACGTAAAACTGCGTTTGAACGTAAAACTGCGTTTAGACGTAAAACTGCGTTTAGACGCAAACTGCGCTTAGACGCAAACTGTGCTTAGACGCAAACTGTGTTTAGACGCAAACTGCGCTTAGACGCAAAACTGCGCTTAGACGCAAACTGCACTGTGATTCTGCTTTTATATCGAAATCGTTTTTTATCGGACGAACGCAGCTTTCGTTTTTAAATCGCTGAAAGATTTCCGCTGCACTAATTCACCCCCCCCCCTCTTAGTGCTCTCGATCCTAACAACGACTTCTCACCGCTCGCTCGGTCCATTGAGCTTCGTGGAGTTATTATTTTTAAGGTACTCCTCCTCAACATGTGCAATCTGTTGCACGTGATCCTCTCTCTAGAGAACCAGGACCTATCCCCCCTAGATATTTGTCCCGTTGGAGCAACAACTCTCTTTGCTTCTTTCTCTTTGAAAGTTTCGGAGACCACCATCCCCTTCGGACTATTCCGATTTGCTGAACAAATTATGCATTGTTCTGCCTCCTACAAATGCACTTGCTAGATTGCGACTCCACATCAATACAACCCCCGCTGCACCACTCAAGGCCTAGCAACATGTTGAACTTGCTGCACACTTCGGCCTCCTACGGACGTATCCTTCACATGCCAAAGAGAAAGTTTCAATGCTCCATGGCGCCGAGTTTCAGTCGTCTTAGGATGGCCACGAATATTCCATCGTCCACATACAAGCTCATGCATAGTATTGAATTCTTTGAGTTAGCAATTCCCCTCACCTTTATGAGCTTTGCATAACTTTTTCGATCGCTGAGCAACTCATTCCACCTTGCATGGTCTCATCCTTTACCAAGTGCCTCGCTTGCCTTGAGTCAAGTATGGTTGTCAACGTTGAGCCATAGCTCAAATTCAGCCATCCCAACCTTTGTGCGCTCCGCATTCTTCCAAGCTTGCTTGTTCTCATAGTGCCTCTTGCGCGAAGGGTTGGCAAGTCCTCTGAATGCCAATCTCAGATGTCCGCTCCTCCGAGCGACTCTTTTTTTCTACATCTTCATGCCTATTTTCCCCCAAACGGTCGCGCGTGTGCTAACTACCCTCAACACAGCCCTACTAGGTCCTCACGTTTGCATGCCAAGTGTTTCTATGAGTGCTTATCCCACTTTGATACAATTTGTCACGGATTTAGCTGGTATTGCCTAAGTCATGCGGCACCCTTGCGTGTCCGTCCGCAAAAGTCAACTTCCTCGAAGCCTCCCATAGTTCCTTAGGACCTACAAAAGAGAAAATGGGTTAGAGAAAGCGCTTTACTTGGGATCCACAAGCAAACATTCCAGGAAACACTTCATAGACAATGCAAATTACAAACAGACTTTACAAGCTCTGAACAGTTGCACAACAAAGGGTCAAAATGGTCTATTACAGATCGAAAGTCTCTCACAAGTGTCCACATAATACAATCTTTATTTATAAGCCTAAAGCGGCTACCAAGCCCAACTAAAATAGAACTATTAAGCCTTCGACCATCCCTCTATATACTATATAAAATATGAACATACCAAAAGACACGAACATACATAAACATTATATCAAGCATCAACCTTATCCGTGCCGATGCCTCATCCAAATTTGACTCACAATGGCAATTTCCTATCATTATCTTATTTATGTTAGAAGTTATCTACTTTTAAAGATGACAACTTCTACTACATATATAGTAAAAATTGTAACTAAATACACATATAAAACATAATAATCACGGTGGCAATTTTTACATAGTAAAAATTATCGACGAGCAAGTTAGAAAGAAAGGCGGCATGCAAGCGACGGGTGAATAGGTGTGGTTGGCGAGTGACAGTCGAGCGAGTGCGACGGACGAGCGAGTGCGATGGGTGAGCAAAGGTCAAGCAGATGCGGTACGTGAGTGAGTACGATGGGCGAGTAGGTGCGATGAGCGAGCAGGATCAACAGGTGCGATGAGCGACATTCGAGTAGGTTGGAACGAGGAGAAGAAGAGAAAACGATTTGAAAAATTTATATAAAAATAATAATTTAAAATAATAAAAATATATTTGTATCTTTTCCATTGGTGGACGTATTGTCACGTGCTTTTTTTTTTTCATCGAGAAAGTTAATGATCGAAAAGAATTATGATTAAATATTTTACTTTAGTAAATATAAAAAATTAATATTATTTTTTAAAGTATAAAAATTAAAAATATTAATCATAATTAACTATAAAGGATAATATATAATTATCCTAAATATTTAAGATGATGACATAAGTACCCATCACACTATAATACTACATCCACATCTGTCGTACTTACCATATAACTAACTACTTGTGCTTCATCTTCTTATTTTTCTATAAGAATAATAAGATACATGCTGACAAACCAATATGTTGTCATCTATCATTTTATTGCTACAAGAGCATCAAGCACGAATATTCAGCACCGAACCTCAATTTCCACACAAGAGGTCAACCTCTACGAGTGACTCTTGTTAATTAAGCTCACATGCATCATCATATGGATGGATGCATGCGATGATCTTGACGGATGCTGTCGAGGTGACCGAGATGTTTTTTTGGATGTTTAAAAGAGATATTTTGAGCTCGAGATGGCGACATTTCTATCCTAATATAGGACATAATTATGAGAACGGGATCGAACGTCGTCAGGGATCCAAGTCTTGGATCAAATCACAAATTTAATATTGTTTTTAAAAATAAATATAAAACATACAAGAATTATAATGTGAGTGAAAAAGATAATTTGTTACGAGCATATTATAAAAAGAGTATATATGTTGTGGGGGAGGAGACTAATGAAAATAATAACATTTTCTTCTCCTTCGTCCTTACATCTATTTTTACCTAAAAACTGAAATATATTTTTACTAATAAATAACAACTAAGGATCATTTAGTCTTTTTAGACTCGATGACTGCACTTTTCGTAACTACGAAATGGAGTAAGATAGAACTCCAACCTTCTTATCTTTTTTTTTTTTTTTTATCTTAACAACATGATTCGATTAATTTTTTGCCATCGAGGTGTTTCCTAGGGAAGCCTATTTTGAAACATATAAAAAAAAGCAAAATACCAAATTACATGTGATTTGATTTTATCATATTTCTTTCTGACGATTTAAGAAAAGATTTAGTATTACCACTTTTTTCTAAAGATCCATGCACCAGTTTGCCTCAGTACCCGCGCAATGATTGGTTGAACTTAAGTGGGGTAGTGGGTGGCTATCCCCATCGCTGTCAAGGTAGAGTTGGGGATAATTGTTTAATGCGTATTTTACTTTTTTTTGGCACTCAATATTACATGCAGTCCTAGATATTCAAAATCTGCATAATAACATGCAGAAGAAACAAAAACATGAACTAAATTTTATTTGATATTTGAAAATTCAGAATTACTTTTTTTTTTTGTGGTGTTGGATTGATTTACAAAATAATTATGATATATATATATATATATTTATTTATTATGTATGCAGAGAGAAATAAAAGAAAAATAAGAGAAAAAAAGGTTTTATTTTTTCTTTGGTTTATATAAAAGGAAGAAGGGATCAAGCGCCTCTTCCGTAGCCTTCGGCATCCAAATCTCTATTGCGTTCCTCTCCTCCTCTTCTTCCCTTCTACGCCAGGTGGGTTTGAAGGAACCCGGCCTTTTCCCATGTTTAGGCTTCAAAAAGCAACCGAAAGCGGGGCATATTAGGCCTTCCGCCCATTCATTCGCTCGGGTTGTCGGGGGAGCGGAAGGATTTAGGGATGACAGATCGGTATCGGCTGTCATTGGAGCCAATGGTACTTCCTTTCTAGCGTTTGCTTTCCTTTCTTGCTCTTCCCATTGCTAGAAATCTCTCAAGTTTTGGAGCATAAAAGAGCAGACAAATCGACGAGCACGATCTACCCTGCGTCATCAGGAGTTTCTGGAATCTGGAAATTTGGTAGTCGTCAGAGATGAAAGCTTCTGGCTCTTCCAGCTCAAAGATCTGTTCTTGGGGTGATTTCTTGCCTTTCTAGGGTGAGCCTCAGTGTTTTCCGGCGGAAAGTTACGATCTTGGCGGGTTTCTCTGCGGAAAATTCTGCAAATTTTAGTTATATACCGGTTTTCTGACGCACTCAGGAGATCACTGCACTGGTGTTCTTCGATTTTTTCCTTTTTTCTGAATGCTTTATTAAAGCTCAGTCCGCAATAGAGAAGAGGAGACTATGTGTTCGGTGAAATTTCTGAGGGGTACCGGAGGCACTTTTCTTGCTGTTGTTTAGCTCTGTTGCTTTTGGCTTTTTTCTATTCCGCCAAAGAAGGATACCTCTCCGTTCTGTGAACTTGGTCCCTAGGTGAAGATTCCCCTCCTAAGGAGTGAGCCTGGAGGCATCTAGTCTGGTGTCGTCCGTCTGATCTGGTGCCACTCCTCGGGGTTAACTCATGGAAGTGGCTTGTTGTGGCCATCATGTTTGCCATTTTTGAATCCTTGGCCCATCCACCAACAGATCTTGGTTTTCCTTGAAAGGGTATGAAGATTCACTAAATTTTGATTCAGTGCTTCAAATTCTATTTGATTTGGTCGGTCTCAGTTCAAGAACTTGCAACATCTGTCTTTTGATGAATATCTAAATCTTTTAGTAACTGCATAAGCTTACTTAGGATTTAACTTTTGTTTGGTTTTTGTCAAGAAATCTGATATGAGATTCTCCTATTTTAGGTTCCTTCATTTGTTTAGCTGCATTCTTGTCGCATAGGAGAAGATGCGGGGTGCTGTCCTTGTTGCGATTGCTGCCTCAATTGGTAACCTTTTGCAGGGGTGGGACAATGCTACCATTGCAGGTAAACTTGTACTTGTGACCATTGTCTTTGGCTTGTTTGATAGTAATTCTCAGCTAGTATTTAAAAAAAAATTAGACGTGATTCAGCCATTCATGGCTGGGATACGATCTTGTTCTTCATTTAAGCACTTCAAAATTCTAAAGGTGGGTTACCCAGCTGAACCGTTCCCAGTTGATAATTTTTCTTGCAGCTGCTGTTCCTGTATTCTTGAAGAATTGTATATCTCTCGTAGATAATAATGTCAAAGTCAGCCATTATTGGGCATAACACACTGCACGATGCACATTACTCTCAACATGACATGATTCTTGCTAATGTTGGTCAACTGTTTCTATTACTATAACTTTTTATTTAAATTTTTATTGATGCTTATTCAGGTTCTATACTGTACATCAAAAAGGAATTTAAATTGGATTCTAAGCCTACCATAGAGGGACTAATAGTTGCTATGTCGCTTATCGGGGCTACTATCATCACAACATTTTCTGGTCCAGTATCAGACTGGGTTGGCAGACGGCCAATGCTAATCATCTCATCAATTCTCTATTTTCTTAGTGGTCTAGTGATGTTGTGGTCGCCCAATGTCTATGTCCTACTATTGGCGAGGCTAATTGATGGATTCGGGATTGGTCTAGCAGTCACACTCGTTCCCGTATATATTTCTGAGACGGCTCCACCAGAGATAAGGGGATCATTGAATACCCTCCCACAGTTCAGTGGCTCTGGAGGAATGTTTATATCATATTGTATGGTTTTTGCAATGTCACTAATGGTGAACTCGGACTGGAGAGTGATGCTGGGAGTTCTCTCTATCCCTTCCCTCCTTTATTTTGCACTAACCATTTTCTTTTTGCCGGAATCTCCAAGATGGCTTGTAAGCAAAGGAAGAATGGTTGAGGCCAAACAGGTTTTGCAGAGATTGCGGGGAAGGGAAGATGTCTCTGGTAAATGTTGCCTCAAAATGCTACTAAATTCATTTTAGTTAAAACTAGTTATATCCTTTATTAAGTTGTAGCAGTTGTAATAGTTAAATTTTTGTACATGAAATGTTTATATGCTGGTTGTTTGGCCAAGTGGATATGCAAGATAAATTTGTTGTGTATCTTATTGAGTGTTTTGAACAGCGATGGAAATTTTGATAGTCAGTTAGTTAAATAAAGGTGTGTAATTGGCATTACCAAAGAGTTCAGTACTAGTAATATATTACAACAATCATGTGTTGATTTTTCTCATGCATAGTCTCATAAACTCTGTATTTGTTATGAGTTCCACTTTTGAGCATCCGTGTGTCATTGATGTTATATGATAGTGTAGCTATATCATTCTTCTTTTTCATGTCAGAACACTGTGTATATATTTATGGATGTTCACATTTACGTGCTTCTTTGACAAGAATGATCGTTCAAAACAAAATAATATTTCTTAGGTTGCATGTTCTCTTTGTGCTTATTCTTGTATCATTAGGCAAATCTACTTGAGACCTCTAATGTCAGAGAGAATTACTATGGCCAAATTTTTTGGGTTTCTTTCCATCTTGTATATCTTTTTATTGTTATTAGTTGAATTGTTCTAATTTTCTTTATGTTACTTTAGAAAAATCTACTGATTCTTTTACCATAATGTAACTAAATCTGCTTATTCTAGCACTATCGATCTCACATTAGCTTATTGTTTAATAATTTATTCCTGGTAGTTTGTGATCTTGGTTTTTGGGACAAACAAAATGGATGTGTGAAAAAGTCTAAGATATGATTTTTCCATTTTTCTTTTTAAATATACAGGAGAAATGGCTCTTCTTGTTGAGGGTTTGGGAGTAGGTGGTGAGACTTCCATTGAAGAGTACGTAATTGGACCGGCTAATGAGCTCACTGATGACCAGGGGGCAACTGCTGATAAGGACCGTATCACATTGTATGGGCCTGAGGAAGGCCTTTCATGGGTTGCCCGGCCTGTCAAAGGCCAAAGTTCCCTTGCTCTTGTATCTCGCCGTGGTAGCATGGAAAATCAGCGTGGTGTGCCGTTAATGGATCCTCTGGTTACCCTATTTGGAAGTGTCCATGAAAAATTACCTGAGATGGGTAGCATGCGAAGCACATTGTTTCCTAATTTCGGAAGCATGTTTAGTGTGGCAGATCAGCAACACAAAACCGAGCAGTGGGATGAGGAGAGTCTTCAACAGGAGGGTGAAGGTTATGCATCTGATGCTGGAGGAGGTGATTCTGATGACAATTTACAAAGTCCATTGCTTTCTCGCCAAACAACAAACGTGGAAGTGAAGGATATTGGCCAACAGCATGGAAGTATTATGAGCATGAGGAGAAATAGCAGTCTTATGCAGAATGGAGGAGAGGCAGTTAGTAGTATGGGTATTGGTGGGGGTTGGCAATTGGCATGGAAATGGTCTGAGAGAGAAGGTGCAGATGGGAAAAAGGAAGGTGGGTTTAAAAGAATATATTTACACCAAGAGGGTATTCCTGGGTCGAGGAGGGGTTCCCTTGTTTCCCTTCCAGGAGTTGATATTCCTGAAGAAGGTGAATTTGTTCAGGCTGCTGCTTTGGTTAGCCAACCTGCTCTGTTCTATAAGGAGCTTATGGATCAGCACCCTGTGGGGCCCGCCATGCTTCATCCATCAGAAGCAGCTGCTAAAGGGCCAAATTGGCAAGATCTTTTTGAACCTGGTGTGAGACATGCTTTACTTGTTGGAGTTGGGATCCAGATACTTCAGCAGGTTAATTTTACTAAATGCAATGAAAGATCATGATGCTGCTTAAATGTCTTCTCATGTTATTTATTTCTTATAGAAATGGACTTTGGTAAACTATGTTTGTGATCTACATTTACACTAGTAACATTCTGGTGTAGTGTCCAAAACGTGGTCATATACGAGGTACTCTGCATAGGCCTGTATTGCTGCAGTATGCTGTAATTGTATATGTACATTCTAGCATACATATGCAGTTTGTGTGAGCATGAAAATATGATCGCATGTGTTTTAGTTTTTCCTTATTAGCAATTTTCTATTATTGAGGAAAAAAATTATTTCAGTACTACCATATGTAGTTTATTGTGACATCCACTCAATTATACTTTTACTTTTATAAACTTATCATTTAAAAAAACCCATAAATAAAAATAAATATCATCCTATAAAATTTTATTTGGTCTCAACATCTATTTACCTATTAATGGTTCAAACTTTTTTGTATGACATTTTAATTGAATTGTCTGTGTGGAAGCTTCTGTATCAGTATATGTGTTATGCAGTAGCTTGATCATTTGCCCAACCATGGATCCTTTCTAAAACATTATTCTGATGTTTGATGTTTGCATATTGAAAGAGTGACTGTTGATAGTGTAAAAGGTTACCTGCTACCAGAAAAAAGCCATATCTGAGGCTCGTTAACTTTATTTTAAGGAGGCTTAAATCTGGTTAAGTTAAATTGGATGAGAGTAATAGCTGAATTTTGTTGTCAGATGTACATAAGTGTTCTTGAGTTTTCTTCTCGCTTTTTTCCCCTAGCTACTCTATTGTTGTTCTGCTCAAGGTGCCATCTTCTGCATCCAAGTGTTATGCCACTCCCTTATGTTCAGTTTGTTGCTCCTATAAAGTCCGAACTTCAAATCTACCAGCTTAAAATTGAGTTTTGAAATTAAATAGTTATCTTCTACTTTTACTTAGGAATTCTGTAGCTGTATCTGCTCTGGCTTCCTTAGTCTCATGTTGTTAGGTCAATCTACACAATTTTCAAGGATAGACTTCCTTTTGATTGCTTCTGGTTTTCCTGGCTTAATTTTCTTTGCCTGTCTCCTGGAGCATCTTTATACTCCTTTGAAGAATGTCTTTATATTCTCCTTTGATTGCTTCACTTTCTTTACCTAATGCAGTATCGATCATGATCTTATGTTACATGCAGTTTATAAAGTCTGACATCCTTCAGGCTTTTATGCAATCTTGAATTCACAATTAATCTTTCTGATGCACTATCCAGAAACTTGCATAGATTGCTCTGAGCTCATTGTAATTTGCAAAAAGGAAGACAATATATTCCGTAGTTATGTTATAGGTTTCCTTGCCAGAACCTGGAAGCCCTGCACTACCGTTTATGCTCTTATTCCATTCTCTAATTTTATAGCATAATCTGATCCAAACTTTGGTCTCAGTGAACTTTTTGAGACTAAGTATATAGTTCCTCATACAAAACTCATAGAAAATCTTCTAGGGCTTTAATGATTATTATTGTTGTACCTGAGGTTCATGGATTTTTCTCATACCTAAAGTTGCTTTGAGCTGGCAACTTCTGCTTCTGTTTTAAATTTTAATTAATCGATTATGGTAGATAATATGTTTTGATACTTGTTAACTGTCTCTCACTATTAGATGACAATCAAGATCTATTGCTTCTTGTGCCTATAATTAGACTTCTATGTTTATCTATCCATTAGTTCTCTTCTGAGAAGTAGCATCATATTCACCTCTATATTGTTCTAGATGATGTCATTCTAACCTATTTCATTACTCCTGCAGTTTGCTGGCATAAATGGGGTTCTCTACTACACTCCTCAGATACTTGAGCAAGCTGGTGTTGAAGTTTTACTTGCAAATATTGGGATTGGCTCGGCTTCAGCATCTATCCTCATTAGTGCTCTCACAACTTTGTTGATGCTTCCAAGTATTGGTCTTGCCATGAGGCTCATGGATATCTCAGGAAGAAGGTAAGTCACTTTCTACCTTAGGGCAAAATTCACTCCCCTTTATACAATAGGTTAAGCAAGAACCCCTTTGCTCAATCTCCAAACTTGCAGGTTCCTTCTGCTGTCCACAATCCCTGTCTTGATATCTTCACTGGTTGTCTTGGTTGTGGCTAACCTTGTGGACATGGGAACTGTGGTTCATGCCGTGCTCTCGACTGTCAGTGTTGTCATCTATTTCTGCTGCTTTGTCATGGGATTCGGCCCAATTCCCAATATTCTTTGTGCCGAGATCTTCCCAACTCGGGTCCGTGGTGTGTGCATAGCCATCTGTGCCCTCACGTTCTGGATTGGTGACATCATTGTCACATACACACTTCCTGTTATGCTCAATTCTATTGGCCTTGCCGGTGTCTTTGGAATATATGCAGTTGTGTGCACCATAGCTTTGGTATTTGTGTTCTTGAAAGTTCCTGAAACAAAGGGCATGCCACTTGAGGTCATCACGGAGATCTTTGCCGTTGGGGCAAAACAAGCTGCAATAGATTGATTTCTTTTACTTATTTGGATGAGGGACTACAATTATCATTTGATCTCTAGGTAATGTTCTTCTCTGGTCAAAGATCAAAATTGAAGTTTAAGATGGTTAGAGAGAATAGGATTGGGATGAGATGAAAATGGAATGGGAACTGAGCATGAATAAGGGACTAGAGCATATTAACAAGCTATTAAAGGTCACTACTATCAATTGCTTATATTCAGCAAATGTATGTCTTCGATTCAATGATCTGTGAGCATCAATCTTTCTTTTCTTGAATTTCATTCTATATGGTGTTTGATGGAGTTAGTATAACTACTGCATGAAATGCATTTGGCAGCTCTGAAGTTCTTAGTCTTGGAGGTCACAATTCTAGCATGTTTTCCTTGTTCTAGGCACTGGAGTCATCAACACTTGGATATGTCAGCACTGAGGGGATCATTGAAGGACACAGGAAAACTTGTCAGTGAGTTTGGAACTCTAAGGCTAAGGCATCAGGCAGAAAAAAAGAAATTTTATGCATTTGATCCATGTTAAGATTTATTTACAATGACTTTGGCTTTCTTTCTTCATGTTGTCTCTTCCTAAAACTCTGAAAATTATAGCTTCTTATTTGGTATGGGTTGCAAAATTTTTAACTGAAGTTGGTCATATCTTCTGCTTGTGATGATATGCATCAATGTTTGATGGCTGCTAAAGAAGTTTTGGATCCAATTGTATCACATTACATTTTATCTGTAGAATTCGGCATTTGTGCCATCCTTTCTTTTAGGCACTTTTTTTTTTCAAGATAAATGGATTGCATTCGATATTTTACTTAGATTTATTCAGTTTTATTAATCTGACCTGTTTTAGCTGCCAGCAACTAATTCATGTAAATTTTTGTCGACAGTTCACTTACCACTCATTTTTGTTTTTTGGGTTTTTCGAACTTTTCAGAGTTTAAGCTTTTGATGATCAAACAATCACTTATGTATGCCATACAATCACTAATGTGTTACGAACTATATTAGTAGGGTAAAACCTTCAACTGTCATATACTTCCCCAGCACTACTGCTACGGTAACTAGTCATCTTGACAGCATAGATCAGCAGCACTTTCCAACGCCTTTGGACAGAAAGAGGTATGTGATCTGATAAAAGATGGAAAGATCCTAAGCAGTGGATGTAACAGAATCAAGTTTCAAAGATGGAGTTGTTAGCCATTCTCCAGTGAAGGCAGAGAGTCGCAGCTGAACCAACTGTTGCTGATGGCTCACAGTGTGTTGGGTGGGGGAGACGACAACATCTTTTAACACTTTGTGCTGCCCTTTAACTAATCCCACCAAACTACCGTAATCTTTGGGTAAATCCAACAAGAAATATATCCCGTAGAAGTGTCTGTTTGGGTTAGGGGGATGACCAGTGTCCATCAGCTGTCTTGCAGTTGTCGAGGACAACTATTATAAGAGAATAGAATCTGAACAAGATAACAAATATTATCCATAAATCTGACTTTTAACTTTTAGATTATCTAATTTGACTATATCTTGTCATGTGATCATCTTCATCAAATAGGAGCAAAAGAAAAAAAAAAATTCTGGTGTTTTATACGATATTTATTGTACTTTTGAGAATCACAAATCCACAGCTCAACAAGATCTAAGAATGGAAAATAAGGGTCTCACTTTGGTTTGGTCTCATGAAGATGCGTAGAAAAGAGGGAGCTAAAGATGCCACTTTTGAGGGAGGAACCTGTGGGCGTCACCGTCCTCCCTCGCCTCCGCGGCCCGCCGCGGAGACCGACACGGGCGCCGCAGCTTCGACGGATCCCTCGCGGCACCCCTGGAACAGGGAGGGCGGCGCGGCGACGACAAGCACCCGTCGGCACGACGGACAACTGGAGTGGGAACCGAGCCATGCGTCGACACAACCGGCGTGGAACCCGTGCCCGCACTGCGGCAGCACCCGGAGCTGCTCGCCCTCCTCGAACTCCGCCAGGCAGATCGGGCACTCCGCCGGCTCCTCTCCGCCAGCGGCGCCGCCGTACGAGACCTTGGGCAGCTGCCGCAGGGCCGTCCTCTTGAGGCCCTTGTCAGGCGGCGCCCGTGGGCCTCCACCGCCGAGGGAGCGCCAGGGACAGGCACAGCAGCGCGCAACGAGGGCGAGACCCACGGCGCTGACCGCGGCGCAGAGCAGCGCGGCAAGGATCACCACCACGTTGGTGTGCGTCTCCGGCGGCGGGGCTGACGTCGTGAGAAATCTGGCGGCCGGAGGCATTGGCTCGTCGAAGAACGGAGATGGGAGGGCTAGAGTTGTGCTCGGGAGGTGGGCTCAATAAAATGGGAAAAGATGTCCATGTGAACGTACAACGGGACCCGCAAGGCATTTGGTGACATGTAGGCGGCTGTGTTAGAACTAAATATAATAATTTTATTACTCCATAAAACGCAAACAAAAAAACACATACTCTATAATAATCATCATTCGGTAAAGAAATTAAAAATATGACCAGTTAAGCCGTGTAAGACAGCTTATCGTAAGGATGATGCTGTGGTTACAGTTATATCCACTGCTTCAATCAGGGAAGCTGATGGATTCTCTGCTCGACTTACCCATTCAACGAATGTGTTCTTGGGAGTAATTGACATGCCTTGGAAAACAGGGATGCATGCACCTTCGAGCACTGTGACGACGAACCAAGTAAAGGACGAGTGAGTGCAGAAGTTTTAGCACCTTCGTTTGTCAGCTTCCACGGGAAAGTAACGGAACACATGGTTTCTAACAACGCGACAGGGCCGTGAGAACCAAGTGTCACATAGAAGGCCACATCTCAGAGCACGAGAACCAATTGCATTCTCCTTCAAGACCTCTCGATGATACAAATTTGTGTCTTGCATTCTGTGAAGTAGAAAGACGAGGGAGAAGCTTGTTGATCTCAAAACAACAATGTCATTACTGTGTGCTCTGTAATCATCCGATATATATATATATATATATATATATATATATGATTGAAAATTTATCAACGATTGATAATGTTATTGTCACACAAGACCCATATCATCCTCCCTTTGTATAGTGTATGGGAGTCATAATAAAAAAAATATAAATTTTCTCTTCGTTCATTATGATTATGATAAGGAAGAAACATAAACTTCCTTCTCGCTCCTCCTTTATGATAAAAGAAGGTAACAAGTACAACTTCTTGAAGAGATTACTCTAACCCACATTTGAGATATCAAATTACTAATTTGAATGTCGGAGGGATCTCGGGAAACTCCACCCGACCTTGGTCTTCATGTAGGAGGCATCTTGTGAGATCAATACTTTCATTTCAGAGTTGCCTTAGATCCACCTTGGATCTACCTTAGAGCCATCTCGGAGCCTCCTCGAGAGCACGATATTTTTACTTTAGAGGCACCTTGGACATTCTTGTGTACACGGGTTTAGACCATGTTGGACTGATTAAGACGTTAATGATATTTTTCTCTAACAATTTGACACTAGAGGGAGGAGGGTCTGATGTCACAAAAACGTCTATCTACCTATTCCCTTAACAAACGCTCTAGTGATGAGGCCTTGCATCTAACCCACAATATTTTTATCCAGGGAGGGCAATTGCTATCCTTCCCACACGTAAAGGCGTCGACCTTAGTGTAGGCATCAATGGGCACTACCATCTGTTTAACAACCTAGGCCCCTCACCCTCGGGGATGAACTCGAGCCACCTGCTCGTTCCCATCGAGGTGTTCCTAAATCTTACCAATCAGATGCAAATGCTCATTGGTATATTACAAGTTATTACCTAGCTCCTATCTCAGCTAGCCTAATATGTGGCACCACTATCTTAGCCATGGTCGATGCCTCAACCATTGTTGGCACCGACACCCTTTAGAGTCTCCCTAACTGATGTAATGCTAATATCTCATGATTGCCTAAGGTCCACGGAGCTACCATTCAAGAGAGCCCCTTGCTCCCCTAATGACAGAATTTAGTGCTCCCCTCTGAGTCCAAAACTTAATTAGTGAATTTAATGGATACTTCCTTAAAGGTTCGACCAAGGCAAATGGACCTCTAGTTGATCTTACCTTGGATCTATTAGGACTGAAATCGACATTAAGAGGTGGGGGGGGGGGGGGGGGGGTGTGAATTAATGCTTATATAAAAATATTGAGTATTTAGAAAAACTGTTTCGATAAAATCATATCAAAAATACGTTTGAACTTAAAGAAAATGTGAAATGGAGTAAGCAGCCAAATCAGTAAGTAATATAAAGGAAAAATGACAAAGAAGAGAAAGCACACCAATTTTATAGTGGTTCGATTATCATGACCTACGTTCACTCTTGATTCCTCCTCCGTTGGGGTCATCGGCTTCTACTATTGATCTTCTTCGAATGGGTGAATATCAAATACCCTCTTATAGCTATATTATCTTTTTTACAAGTTTAGGAGATAACCTTTACAGTTCTCTCAACCCTCCTTTAAATAGTATTTACACTTAGGGAAAAAATGGAAACTCAAGGAATGACAATAGTGTTTTCTCGCTTAAATCATAAGTTTTTTGTTCATATTTTTGTGCTCTTTCATACAGGAAAGAGTTATTGAATCTCAAATTTTGATGATGAAACCAATTGATAAAATTATGATCTAATGTGCAAGACTAGCTTCAATCAGGGAAAGATAAATCAATTAAAACAGTGGAATCAAAGGTTGGGCCGGAATGGAACATGTTAGAAGATTGGATGTCGGGTCGAAGGATTGGTCGACCTATTGGTAGAAGGCTTTATGCCATAAGTTCGGTCATTGGACCAGAAGGATAAAAAATTACGCCAAGGAGATAGGATATTACGGAGGTCAACATGTTGATTGGACAATGCGCCGAAGGAGAGGATGATGCACTGAAAGGTTGGATGTGTTAGGATCAAAATCGATACTAAGAGGGGGGGGGTGAATTAGTACTTTCGTAAAAACGATGGCTTGAAAAATTTTATTTGATGAAATCGTATCGGAAAGCGTTTAAACTTAGAGAGCACATTTATAAACATAGTGATAATAGTAAGCAAGTAAATTAGTTTATAATATGAGAATGAAAAGCAGAATAGAAATGAAAACCAAGTACATTGGATTTATAGTGGTTCAGTCGTTGTGACCTATGTCCACTCCCGATTTCTCTTTTGTTGAGACCATCGGTGTATACTAATGGTCTTCTTTCAATAGGTGAAGACCAACTACCCTCTTACAACTTTTTCTCCTTTTCACAGGTTTAGGAGATAACCTTTACAAGCCTCATGCTTCTCTTAGAATGATCACAAAGCTAAAGGAGGAGGAGGATACTTAGCAATTTTTCAATACTTTTATAACTCAAAATCTCAAGACTTTTGTTCACATTTTCATGCTCTTTCATGCAAGAAAGAGTAAGGTATTTATAGGCCCCAATGGCTTCAAAAGTGGAGCTAAAAAATGTCTCATCCCGTGTTTTCGAGGTACCACCAGTACTCCTTGAAACTGGGTGGTACCATAGCCTAGTTTGGCGATACTACCACCTAACAAAGCCTTGGAGACTGGGCTCTGGCGGTACCACCACTTGCCAGGCAGTACCACCACTTGCCAAGCAATACCACCACTTGCCAGACGGTACCACCGCTTGCAGGCATTAATGGCCGGTAGTACCATCACTCAGTTTGAGCAGTACCACTACCCAAACCACTTGGGAGGCAGAACCTCAAGCGATTCCACTGCCCAATTTGGGCAGTGCCATCACTTGACGTGGCTCCAAGTAGTTGAATGGGCCATCCAACCGGCCCAATTCAACCCTGTTTAAGGCCTAGTTAGTTCCTAATTGAGTTAGTAAGATTACTCCTAAGACTAACTTAAATTGAAACCCTAATTATAATAATTAAGGCTAATATAATTATGATACAAGCAATCTAAGTTATTTGACACATCAATTGTTCAACCGAACTCTCGGTGAACTTCCGGCGGACTCCTAGCGATCTTCCGATGAGCTTTCGGCAAACTCCCGATGAACCTCCAGCGAGCTTTCGGCAAGCTCCCGATGAACTTCTAGTGAGCTTCTGATGAACTTTCGGCAAGCTTTCAATGAACTCCTAGCGAACTTCCGACTAGCTTTTGGTGAACTCCCAACGAACTTTTGACCAGTTTTCACTACATCGTCCGATCCTTCGGTGTATCTCTTGATTTATTTGGTCTAATATTCAATTCTTCTTTAATTGTTTTACCTTTTTCACGATCGTAGTTAGTCCTGCATCACTTATATCAACACATATTAGATTATTAATCCATCAATTGATTTCATTATCAAAATTTGAGATTCAACAATCTTCCCATTTTTTATGATGACAACCAATTGATGATGGAGTTAACCTTAACTTCCCTTATCTATATGCCATATTGAGATAAGATAAACTTATTCAAAAGGAATCGTAACATTTGAATTCAAGTAAAATAATTTCAATCATAGTGATCAAATGTAATATATCAAAATTTCATATATTATGCATCATTATAGTTTCAAGTCATCAAAGTATAATATGCATAATTTTATCACTTTATGCATGATATCAAAATTAATATCATTTTGGGTATAACATTCATGATATCAATTTCAATTTCATCACTCGTTCCTAACAAAGTAAACTTATGAGTATTATTTCCATCATCCCGAGGATCAAAAGATCTTTATAGCCAAGAGAGCGGTGTTCCTTAAGAAAGAACACATTGTTGGTAGAAACAGTGAGAGCATGATAGAGTTGAGCGAGGTTGAAGAATCTTGCTTAAGCACTACTCTATAGCTTGAGTCTGTTCAGGTACCTAACACATAAGTTTCAACTTTACGTAGGTCCGACAAAATATTCCATTCTCCTTAGAGATATATGAGACATATTAAAGGAGAGGATATTGATCCTTAGACCTATGAGGTGGCTATTACAAGTATAGACTCCGAGAAGTGGCAAGAAGCCATGGATTCTAAGATAGATTCCATGTACTCTAGGAAGATTTGGAACCTAGTTGATGCACCCGAGGGTATTGTACCTATTGGTTGCAAATGAATATTCAAGAAGAAGATCAGAGTAGATAGAAAGGCAGAGACCTATAAAGCAAGGCTAATGGCTAAGGGGTATAATCAAAGGTAAAGTATTAACTATGATGAAACCTTCTCACCCGTAGCCATGCTAAAATCTATCTGAATTCTATTGGTTATTGCAGTACACTATGATTATGAGATCTCGCAGATGGACATGAAAGTTACATTTCTCAATGGTAACCTCAAGGAAGAGGTATATATGATACAGCCTGAGTAATTCATGTCCAAGGATAGTCCAGATAAGGTGTGTAGGCTGCTTAGATCCCTTTATGGACTAAAGCAAGCTTCTTGAAGTTAGAACATAAAGCAAGCTTTCTAGAACATAAGATTTGATGAGGCGATCAAATCTTATGACTTCATTAAGAACAAAGATAAGCCTTGTGTATATAGGAAGGTAAGTGGAAGCGCTATCATCTTCTTGATATTATATGTGGATAACATCCTAATCATTAGGAATGATGTAGGAATGCTATCCATAGTAAAAGCTTGATTATCTAGACACTTCTCTATGAAGGACTTAGAGGAAGCTTCCTATATCTTGAGGATTCAGATCTATAGAGATAGATCCAAAATGATGCTTAGCTTGTCCCAATCTAAGTACATAGACACCATTGTCAAAAAGTTTGACATGATAAATTCTAAGAGATGTCTCATACCGATGAGATATGAGATATCGCTTTCTAGGAGTATATCCCCAAAGACTCTTGAAGAAAGAGCAAACATGGATAGAATATCCTATGCCTCAGCGATAGGGTCTATCATGTATGTCATACTATGTACTAAGCCTGATATAACGCATACTCTGAGTGTCATGAGCATGTATCAAGTGGATCCAGGCTTAGAGCACTGGAAAGCAGTAAAGTATATCCTTAATTACTTGAGAAGGACTAAGGATCTTTTACTGGTATATAGAGGTAGTAGTCTCAGGGTCGAAGGCTACATGAACTCAAGTTTTTAGTTTGATATCGATGATAGCAAGTCTAATTCAGGGTATGTGTGCACCCTGAATGGAGGAGTAGTATGCTAGAAGAGTTCCACGCAAGATACTACTATTGACTCGACCACAAAGGCGGAGTACATTGTTGTAGCAAAGGCAACAAAGGAGGGAGTCTAGATGAAGAAGTTCATCACAAATTTGGGAGTCGTGCTGGGCAGCTCGATTTCCTTATATTGCGATAATAACAGGGCAATTGCTCAAATGAGAGAACCCAAGTCTCATCAAAAGTCTAAGTATGTTCTGAGGAGGTTCCACTTGATCAAAGAGATCATGACTCGAGGAGATGCAGTAGTGGAAAGTGTTCTATCCGAAAATAACATCACAGATCCACTAACAAAGTCATTATCTCAGATTGTCTTTGAGCGTCATAGAGGTCTGATGGAGATCAGACATATAGGTGATTGATTTTAGGTCAAGTGGGAGATTGCGAGTCATAGGTATCTTGTAAGCTAATCACGTGAGTGATGGCACGTGTGACATGATACACATTCTTTTTGTTTATTGTATTATTTGATATTTTATCACTTTATATTGCTTGTTACATATATGCATATATATTGTAATGTCTATGGATCTGTGCACTAGGAATAGGATCGTGATGAGATCACGATAATGAGACTGATTCACCGTTAAACATAGACCATAAATAATCCTAGTCATAGGTTACTCGAAAGGGATATCAAGATAACTGGACAAACTAGTGTGCTATATGTTGAGAAATCTTGGGAGCGTCATCACATTCATAGTGAAAGAACAAAAAATAAAATCTCTAATTTCCCAAAGATTTGTTCGTCGTCGTACAAAGATTGGTGCACAAAATCCACAAAACAGAAAACTGCGTATAGTAAAGATTGTGTTACCTCGGGAGATCGTATATCCTTATGTCCCTGCAGATATCTAGGAGAGGGTGAAGGAGGTCAAGCGCCCTCCTCTCTAGCGGTGATCCATACAACAGGGCTGCGACGACACTCCTCAAAACTCCAGACCTGCTCTAAGGTGGAGAGGGGGAGGAGAATAGGAGAGACAAGCAAAGGCTCTAGCCTATGAACTACTGAATCCCTCCTATTTATAGAGGTCCCTTGTCAACTTAACCCCAATAGATCCTCCCCTATTGGGTATTGGATCTTCATCCAACTACCCAAGCCTCTTAGATTAGTGGATCTCTATCCAATAATCTCTCATGAGTTTTTATTGGATCTCGTCCATGGGATCTAATTATTCAAGGGCTTATTGGATATTCAATAAGATAGGAGCTATGACGGATATCTCATATTTGAACCTCTACTCATCGTAATGCCTACCATATGTGTGTAACCCTCTAGGCCCAATATCGAGCTGGTCGTGAGTCATACTTGTCAGAACTCCTTCTGGCTCAGTGAATTATTATCTTCATAATAATTCACTCGACTCATCGACTACGGACGTACTAGACCACTACGCCATAGTCCCCAAACGATATAGAGGAATCCAATTCATTGGACCTCTTTGTCCTCAGTTACCATGTACTTATAGTCCCTCATCCATCTAATATCCTAGAGACCGTATACCGGGCATGGTGCTGTCAAACCCATATGGTTTTTTCTCGAGACTTGCTCTAATCGGATTCTCCTGGAGAACTCTTTCTCTCTCAATCCGAATGACCTTGGCCAGGGATTTGTCTGAGCAAGAACACATGAGATATTCCTCTCATGACAATTGAGAGTGGATGATCCTCTATCGATACTTAATAGCCCTCGTAAGGTTGACTGCCACTCCCCAATGATCGGTTGTACTAGATCCAGGACATCCAAACCTATAAGTCTAATATCAAAGAACAGAGCACTCATACAGGACATCCTTGGTGTCTCAAGTCTAAGGACCAGATACACCACTAGGACTATAGAATCGTTGTCTGACAATAAGGTATCATCAACTATCCAGTATTCCATAAGCGAATTAATTAGTGAACTCATTCTCTAATAAGCACTTGTTGTTGGGAAATCATAGGGGGCGACATCATATGCGCAGCGGAAGAACAAGAAAACAAAAATCCCCGATTCCCAAAAAGATGTTCATCGTCGTGCGAAGATTGGTGCGCAAAATCCGCAAAAACACAAAACTGCGTATAGAGATTGTGTTACCTAGGGAGATCGTATATCCCTGTTTCCTTGCAGATCCTTAGGAGAGGGTGAAGGAGGTCAAGCGTCCTCCTCTCTAGCGGTGATCCACACAGTAGGGTTGCGACGACGCTCCTCAAAACTCCAGGCCTACTTTGAGGTGGAGAGGGAGAGGAGAATAGGAAGGGCAAGCAAAGACTCTAGCCTATGAGGCTGTGAATCCCTCATATTTATAGAGATCCCGTGTCAAAACCCTAATGGGTCCTTTCCCTAGTGGGTATTGGATCTGCATCCAATAAGACAAGGGCTCCGTCGGATATCTCATATCCGAACCTCTACTCATCGCAATGCCTACCATATGTGTGTGACCCTCTAGGCCCAATATCGAGCTGGCCGTGAGTCATACCTGTCAGAACTCCTTCTAACTCAGTGAATTATTATCTCTGTAATAATTCACTCGACTCATCGACTACGGAAGTACTAGGCCACTACGCCGTAGTCCCCAGACGATACAGGGGAATCCAATCCATTGGACCTGTCTGTCCTCAGTTACCATGTACCTATAGTCCCTCATCCATCTAATATCCCAGAGACCGTATATCGAGCATGGTGCTGTCAGACCCATACGGTTTCTACTCGAGTCTCGCTCTAATCGGATTCTCCCGGAGAACTCTTTCTCTCTCAACCCGAATGACCCTGGCCAGGGATTTGTCTGAGCAAGAACACATGGGATATTCCTCTCATGATGCCGAGAGTGGATGATCCTCTATCGACACTCAATAGCCCTCGTAAGGTCGACTACCACTCCCAATGACCAGCTGTACTAGATCTGGGAACAGCCAAACCTATAAGTCTGGTATCAAAGAGTGGAGCACTCATACAGGACATCCTTGGTGTCTCAAGTCTAAGAACCAGATACACCACTAGGATTACGGAATCGTTGTCTGACAATAAGGCATCATCAACCATCCAGCATTCCGTAAGCGGATCAATCAGTGAACTCATTCTCCAATGAGCACCTGTACTGTATCCCTAGTGTCCCTACACGAGCAGCTATGAGACCAGCTGCATCCATCATATGGACGGGTATACAGCACACCAGTCTATCCGGTTATCACGATGTCCCTCTCGAGTAACCTATGACCGGGATTATTTAGGATATGTGTTTAAAGGTGAATCGATCTCATTATCGTGATCTCATCACGATCCGATTCCCATTGCACAAATCCAAGGACATCACAATATATATGCATTTATGCAATAGTTATAAAGTGATATACGCCAAAATATAATAAGCAAAAAGATTCTGTATCAAGTCACACGTGCCATCACTAACGTGATTGGCTTGCTGGGCACTTATGACTAGCAATCTCCCACTTGACCTAAAGCCAATCACCTATGTGTCTGATCCCCATCAGACCCCTGTGACGCTCAAAGACAATCTGAGACAATGGCTTTGTTAGTGGATCTGCAATGTTATCTTCGGATGGAACTCTTTCCACTGCTACATCTCCTCGGGTTACGATCTCTCTTATAAGCTGAAACCTCCTCAGAACACTTCTGATAAGACCCGGGTTCCCTTATTTGAGTAATCGCCCCATAGTTGTCGCAATATAAGGAAGTCGACTTGTCGCTATCTGTATCGACTCCCAAATCTGTGATGAACTTCTTCACCCAAACTCCCTCCTTTGCTGCATCTGATGCAGCAATGTACTCCGCCTCTGTGGTCGAGTCAGCAGTGGTATCTTGCTTGGAACTCTTCCAGCACACTGCTCCTCCATTCAAGGTGTACACATACCCTGAATTCGACTTGCTATCATCGACATCAGACTGAAAACTTGAGTCAGTGTAACCTTCAACCTTAAGGCTATTACCTCCATATACTAGTAAAAGATCCTTAGTCCTTCTCAAGTACTTAAGGATACACTTTACTGCTTTCCAGTGCTCCAAGCCTGGATCCGCCTGATACCTGCTCGTGACACTCAGAGCATGCGCTATATCAGGCCTAGTACATAGCATGGCATACATGATAGACCCTATTGCTGAGGCATAAGGTATCATATCCATGTTCGCCCTTTCTTCTGGAGTCTTTGGGGACATACTCGTAGAAAGCGATATCCCATGTCTCATCGGTATGAGACCTCTCTTGGAATTTTCCATGCCAAACCTTTTGACAATAGTTTCTATGTACCTGGACTGGGACAAGCCAAGCATCCTTTTGGATCTATCTCTATAGATTCTAATCCCCAAGATATAAGATGCTTCTCCTAAGTCCTTCATGGAGAAGTGTCTAGATAACCAAGCCTTTATTGTGGATAGCATTCCTATGTCATTCCCAATGATGAGGATGTCATCCACATATAACACCAAAAAGCTAATAGCGCTCCCACTTACCTTTCTGTATACACAAGGCTCATCTTCGTTCTTAACGAAGTCATAAGATCTGATTGCCTCATCAAATCTTATGTTCCAACTTCGGGAAGCTTGCTTTAGTCCATAAATGGATCTAAGCAACCTACACACCTTATCTGGGCAGTTCTTGGACACGAATCCCTCAGGTTGCATCATATACACCTCCTCCTCCAGGTTCCCGTTGAGGAATGCGGTTTTCACATCCATCTGCCAGATCTCATAATCATAGTGTGCTGCAATAGCCAATAGAATTCTGATGGATTTTAGCATTGCTACGGGTGAGAAAGTTTCGTCGTAGTCAACACCTTGCCTTTGACGATACCCCTTAGCCACTAGCCTTGCTTTATAGGTCTCTACCTTTCCATCTACTCCGATCTTTTTCTCAAAGATCCATTTGCAACCGATGGGTACAATACCTTCGGGTGCATCAACTAGGTTCCAAACCTTATTGGAGTACATAGAATCCATCTCAGAATTCATGGCTTCTTTCCACTTCCCGGAGTCTATACTCATAATAGCCTCCTCGTAGGTCTGAGGATCAATATCCTCTACATCCTCTGCTCTAATATGTCCCACATATCTCTCAGGAGGATGGGATACTCTATCAGACCTGCGTAAAGTTGAAACTTGTGTATTAGATACCTGAACAGACTCGGGCTGTAGAGTGGTGCTTGAGCTTGGTTCTCTAACTTCGCTCAACTCTATCATTCTCCCACTGTCTCCGCCAAGAATGTGTTCCTTCTCAAGGAACACTGCTCTCTTAGCTACAAAGACCTTTTTGTCCTCGAGATGATAGAAATAATACCCACAAGTTTCCTTGGGGTATCCCACAAATTTACATCGCCCTGTCCTTGATTCTAACTTATCGGGGTTGTGTCTTTTAACATGGGCAGAGCAGCCCCAAATCTTAACAACCTTAAGATCAGGCTTCTTCCCTTTCCATATCTCATATGGTGTAGACACCACCGACTTAGTTGGAACTCTGTTCAGAAGGTAAGCTGCGGTTTCTAGGGCATATCCCCAGAATGAGATGGGTAGGTCAGCGAAACTCATCATGGACCGTACCATATCTAATAATGTACGATTTCTCCTTTCAGAGACACCATTGAGCTGAGGTGTATAAGGAGGTGTCCATTGGGATAATATCCCATGGTCCTTGAGGAAGTGAGTAAACTCTGTACTTAAGTACTCACCTCCTCGATCTGATCGAAGAGTTTTGATACTCTTTCCAGTCTGGTTCTCCACCTCATTCTTATACTCTCTGAATTTCTCAAAGGCCTCGGACTTGTACTTCATTAAGTACACATATCCATACCTTGAGAAATCATCAGTAAATGTAATGAAGTAGGAGTAACCTCCAATGGCATGAGTTGATATGGGTCCACATACATCACTATGTATGAGTTCCAACAACTCAGTGGCTCTCTCTCCAGTTCCACTAAATGGAGAGTTGGTCAGTTTTCCACGAATGCAAGGCTCACAAGTTGCATATGACACATAGTCGAATGGATCTAGATATCCATCATTTAGCAACTTTTGAATCCTTCTTTCATGGATGTGACCTAGCCTACAATGCCACAGGTATGCACTGTTCAACTCATCTCGTTTCCTTTTGGACACATTTATATTCATGATATGTGGAGTGGTGTCTAACATAAATAAACCATTATGCAATGTTCCTTTCGTGATGATCTTATCATCTAATAATATCGAACAACCATTGTTCTGAAAAATAAATTTATATCCACTAACTGTTAAACATGAAATGGAGATAATGTTTTTGATAATAGAAGGAACAAAATAACATGCATCTAATGCAATAAAAGCTCCACTAGGCAGATGTAGGGCGACCTCGCCAACAGCTAATACAGCAACTTTTGCTCCATTACCCATCTTGAGGTCCATCTCGCCTCTCTCTAGTCTCCTAGGCCTTGCTAGAACCTGCAACGAATTGCATATATGATAAGCACTACCGGTATCTAATACCCATGTGTTATCATAAGAGTCTGACAAATGGAGACTGATCATGAATGTACCTGAAGCTTCATCAAGCTTTTGTTTCGCCCTTTCTGCAAGGTACTCTTTGCAGTTTCTCTTCCAGTGCCCATCTTTACCACAGTGGAAGCACTGGCCTTTGTCCTTTGTTGGGTCTTTCTTAGCAACCTTTGCTTTACCTTGTTTGCCCTTGCCCTTTCCCTTCTTAAGGGACCTTTCTGCTTTCCTTTTCTTTCTGGTCTCACCAGTGTAGAGAACTGGCTTCTCTTTCTTAATAGTACTCTCTGCCTCCCTCAACATATTGAGGAGCTCTGGGAGAGTCACCTCAAGCTTGTTCATATTAAAATTCATTATGAACTGTGAAAAGGAATCTGGTAGGGACTGAAGCACAATGTCCACACACAAGTTATCCTCTAGGACCATTCCTAGACCTGTGAGTTTCTCTATCCACTCAATCATCTTTAGGACATGGTTCTGAACCGGTGTCCCCTCAGTCATCCTAGCGCGGAAAAGGCTCTTGGATATCTCATATCGTTGAGTCCTTCCCTGTTCCTCAAACAATTTACGGACATGTAGGAGAATGGATCTGGCATCCATCTTTTCATGTTGTCTCTGTAACTCTGGAGTCATAGAGCCCAACATATAGCACTGAGCAAGAGTGGAGTCATCAATGTACTTCACGTAGCGAGCGATCTCATCCTCGCTTGCCCCTTCTTCGGGCGTAGGCATCACTGTATCAAGGACGTACACGATTTTCTCCGCTGTGAGAACAATTCTCAAGTTACGGAGCCAATCCGTATAATTTGGACCAGTGAGGCGGTTGACATCAAGTATGCCACGTAAGGGATTTGAAAGCGACATTTTCTGAAAATAAAGATGTAGCAAAAATGAATAACATGCAGATTTTGCAAGAAATAAACTATCAAGATATGGACTTCTATCTTAATATGCTCCCACTATTTTACTAACGAGTCACGCGACACCCTCAGCACGTGAAACGGAAGTCTCCGGCAGACTTCTAGTGGGGATCAGGATCCAATCAGCGTCTTAGTGTAACCTCGAGGGACTCGACCAATCACACTAAGCCTAAAAGGTAGACAACTCTTGCCGATCACAACTCCTTGTGATTCCCGTCCTATTCGGCCTCCGAATCACCATGGCCTCGAGGGACTCGACCAACCATGATGCTCGGTTAAGTCAACACCTTCGTTACAAGATGAGTCTGATTTGATGATATACCCTCGAGGGACTCGACCAAGCATATCATGCCCTCAGGTCACCGGTGACATCTCTATGTCGTAAGCAAGATAGCGAATCGCGATATAGGTGAGTCTCGAGGGACTCGACCAACTCAACCTACACCGGGATTCGGTTCCTACTCATAACGATGGAAGGCCACGTGGGTCAATCTAATTGCCTCACGTTTACCGACTTAATATTATCGAGAGATGTTTCTATGATTTGGTCTCCTAATATGACATGTCACACATATGCATATTTAATATATATCTACATCGCATGCAAATATATATACATATCTAGTATGTGTATAAGCAATCACACCAGATGATCATGGACCACAACCTAATATGATTAGGCCCGAGCCAGTAGGCCTAATCACTCACATCAAGATCTATGTGTGCAACGGTGCATCTCCATGCCTTGTGATCGTCCATCTCGTCCTCGTCGGTTCCGTCGACATCTTGATGCATCTCCATGCATCACGATCGTCCGTCTCGTGGGTCCCGCTATGGCATCCACGCTCCCGCTGCGCCTCCTCATGTGATTACAACTTAATCATAGGCACGCAGGCCCGACAATAAACGAGAAATATAATGGAGGTTCGCAGACCTCAATAATAATAATCACAAGTACACACATCACACGGTCCATGATCATCCGTCCACACATCATACATCACATGTATAAATAATCATCATCATGTAGGACTACTAGATAATAATTAAAATAATAATCAACTAAACCTTTTAATTAATTAATATTTTCTGAAATCAGGGATATATAGGGAATTTCTCAATTCCTAAGGGTATTTTCGTAATTTGGACAAAAGACAGAAACTGGAATTTCTCAAATTCCGAGGGGCAAAACTGTCTTTTGCCCAGAAAACCCTAATACCCTTTGCCCTTTTTGCTGCTGCCACCGCCGCCACCCTGCCGGCGGCGGCCTGTGCTGCGAGGGGCGGGGCGCTGCCCTCGCCTGCGGGTGGCACGCACGCTGGCAGCGCTGCCGCTGCAGGTGGGCGCCCCCGCAGGCGGTGCTGCCTCGCTGGCGGCCGCCCCTGCTGTAACGGACAAACTTCTAAACAAGATGTTGGATGTAATGCTATGTCTGTCCGTTGTCTTTTGGCATGTTCATGCCTTGTATAGCAGATAGAGGGGCGGCCGAAGGCTTATAAGTCCCATTTTAGTTGGGTTGGTGGCCTCTTCAGGCTTGTAAATAAAGGTTGTGTCATATGGACACGTTCGAGAGCTTTTCGGTCTGTAATGGACCATTTTACCCTTTGTTGTGTAACTATTCAGAGCTTGTAAAGTCTGTTTGTAATTTGCATTGTCTATGAAGTGTTTTTCGGACATGTTTGCTTGTGGATCCCGATTGAGGCGTTCTCTTTAACCCGTTCTCTCTTTTGTTGGTCCTAAGGGACAATGGGAGGCTTCGGGGAGGCTGACCTTTGCGGACGGACGCGCGAGGGTGCCGCACGCCTTAGGCAAAACCAGCTAAGGTCGTGACAATATGGTATCAGAGCGGGACAAGCACTCATAGAAACACTTGACATGCAAACGTGGGGGACCTAGCGGGGCTGCGTTGAGGGCAGTCAGCACACGCGCGACCGTTTGAGGGAAAACGGGCATGGAGATGTAGGGAAAAGAGTCGCTCAGAGGAGCGAGCATCCGAGATTGGCATTCAGAGGAATGGCCAACCCTTCGCGCAAGAGGCACCACGAGAACAGGCAAGCTTGGTTGAATTTGGAGCGCACAAAGGATGGGATGGCTGAGTTTGAGCTATGGCTCAACGTTGACAACCATACTTGATGGTGCTCTAGGCAGGCGAGGCGCTTGGCAAGAATGAGACCATCCGAGGTAGAATGAGTTGCTCAACGACCAAAAGAGTTATGCAAAGCTCACAGAGGTGAGGGGAATTGCTAACTCGAAGAATTTGGTACTCATGCATGGGCTTGTATGCGGACGATGGAATGTTCGTGGCCATCCCAAGGCGGTCGAGACTCGGCGCCAATGGAGCATTAAAACTTTCTCTTCGGCATGCAAAGGATACGTCCGTAGAAGGCTGAAGTGTGCAACGAGTTTAGCATGTTGCTAGGCCTTGAGGGGTGCAGTGGTGGCTGTATTGACGTGGAGGCGCAATCTAGCAAGTGCGTTTGCAAGAGGCAGAACAATGCACAGTTTGTTCAGCAGATCGGAGTAGTCCAAGGGGATGGTGTTCTCCGAAAACGAAGAGAGATGTTGCTCCAACGGGACAGTTATCTAGGAGGGATAAGTCTCGGCACTCCAGAGGAAGAATCATGTGAGATGGACTTCACATGTTGAGGAGGAGTACCTCACAAACAACAACCCCACGAAGCTCAATGGACTGAGCAAGCAGCGAGGAGTTGCCGCATGATCTCGCTCGAGAGAATGCATTGGTGGATGCATTGCGAGATCAAGTGGGGGAGTGACTTGAAGCAACTTAAATGAAGGCACACTTAGAGTCAATATGGAGATCGGACTCAAGGGAGGGCTGACCCGTGGAATGGTGGGCGCGAGGGCCACCATCGACTCAATGCAAGAACGAGGAGCGGAGCAACTTGGGTGTAACTTGGCGAAGTACCCAAGCCGCATGAAGGGAGCCAGCAGTGAAGTTGGAACATGGAGCAGAAGCACAGTGCTTTCCTTAGACAGAGGTCAAAGACATGAACTCTTGCAGAGGCAAGGGTAGGATCATGTTGTTCCATGGGTCCTTCTTTTTGACGGAGTGGACTCATCTTGCATGGTGCCAAAGACGAAGGGAGCTTTGCGGCACATGCACCTTAACTCGGAGAAGCATTTGATGGAGGAACTAAGGCGACTCAATTTGCGGAGGCGAAGTTGGGTTCAGAAGGGCCTTAGCACGGGGCAAGAGGACGCAGAGGCGGGTACTCTTGAAGAATATGCCACAGTGTTGCCATTTGAGTTGCTATGAAGGAAGCAGTGCGCAGCGGAGATTGTGCTGGTAGGGGCAAAGGCCCAGAATCCAGACAATGGTGCACAAACTATAGTGAAGTCGGTGGACTTCGGAAGCTACTAGGCGACGGATTGGCCTAGAGCGGTGCTTCATCTAGGTGTGACCCAAGAGTGGGTGGATGAAGGTCGATTGCCAAAGGAGCGAACAAATTTGAAAGTGGAGGAGACCCTGCGATGTATTGGCAGAGGCCACACATGGAGGGTTCACAATTCGAGTTTATTCCACAAGGATCAGAATGCAATGGAGATGTCACCAGGAGGCGACATGGTGCAGCGGATCGTGGTGGAACAGTTTGTGGCAATGCGACGCACACGACAAAGTCCCGTGAGGGATGAGATCATATGGAGGTATGATCGGGAGTTACTGGAAGCTCCACTTCGATGAACAACACGACGGCAAGAAGGGCTATGGATTCAAGGAGTGAAGGCCATGGTACCGCAGAGGCGGGTCTTCCGGGCGTGCATCGAATTTTGCATCGGATGAAAGCCTTGGTCATCAGCATATGGGGGCTGTGTTCCACCAAGGGAAAAGTTCGAATGCAAGTACCAGTGAGTTCCATGGGAGGGACTTGATCATACAGAGGTATGATCGAAGCAGCTGGAGAGTTGGACTGCTCCAGAGCTCATATTCGCTTAAGGGAGCCCGACAAGTCAGAGGACAAGGTCGAGTAAGCGAACGTTGCTACCAAGGAAGCTAAGGAGAACAGAATCGGTGCAAACTCTACAACGTGATGGCAGAGGCCATGCATGGGAGTTGCAGTCTGTCTTTCCATCGACCAAACAGACTGCTTGGAGAACACAGAGGTGTTGAAGCAGGGGGTCGAAAGGGGCAAGGAAGCGACGACGAGTCCAGAGGGACTTAGCTACCCAAAATCAAGCATCAGTTAGAATGGAGGTGGACTCAGAGGAGTGCCACGGAGACATCTCTACTGATTGTGAAGAAAAGGGATACAGAGGCGAGGCGACGGATAGTAGGGCCATGGGCATGGCAGCGCCATGGTACCGCAGAGGCGGGACTTCCGTGCAAGTCATTGATCTCTTGCTCTCATGGAGGGAGAGCGCTTGGTCGTGAAAGGGGCCGAGGAGGTGGAGCATGCAGAGGCAATCTCCAAGTACCGAGACAAGGCTGAAGGGCAGAGGCCAAGAAACTTCGTAAGACCGGTGTCAACAAGTTTCTCATCAAGATAGCCGTAAGTGAAGGACTTCGGGTCATGCAAGAGTGCACGACCAAGGAACGAAGTAGGCAGTACGCGGTGCTGTACCTTTGCTACTCAGTGGAGTAGGCGGCAGGGTTGATGGAGAAGACGGTACAATCCCAGAGGCGACCTCATCTATCAGAGAATTACTCCAAGTTGGGGTGAAAACTTCCTGCATTCCAGAAGTTCAATGGCTTTGAGAAGGTGAATCACAGTAGCTAACTCAACGCAAGGAGTGCAAACACTTCAAGTGCTTCAGAAGTGTGAGCAAAGAGCAGGCGAAGACCAGTAACCAGCTCGATGCATGAAGTACAACCTCGAGGAGGCGGGCGAAGTCAAAGTAACCTTTGCCTTCTCAACTCTTAAGAGAATGGGCGAAACCGAGTACCCCAGTTCTCTTATCTATCCAGCAGAGGAGCTCTGCACAAGTTCAAAGACCCTTCGAAGATAATGGAAGACAATAGTTGTCAAATCCTCACCAACGGTGATCAGTGCTACTGAGAGTAGATCGTCCGCTTCATTTCCCAACGAAATGCCAATCGAAAGCGGAAGTGATGCGAACCTACTTGGATGTGACAACTAACTGAAAGAAGAGTCAATGAGCAGATTTTGTGGAGGAAGGACCCAAAACTTCAGAAGTTTGCGAGGCGATGCTCGTTAAAGCTCCAACAAGCATCCACCCAGTTCAAGCAGCATGTGGAAATTTTTCGAGACTGGCGCAGAAAAGATGGTCTTTTCCTTCATTTGGTGGATCCGCAAGAATCGACAAGGATCAACACAACTCAGCCAACCCCACACCAGAGTCAAAGTCATTGGCGAGTTGAAGCAGCATGGCGGATCAAAGGTTCGACTACTCAGAAACAGCAGCGGAGAGCAGCTGGGAGCCAGGAGGCGCATTGCAGTTGGAGCAGAAGATTGAAGACTCAGCAAAGGCGAAGAGTTGCAGTGTTCACAAAGGCTTCGACGAGGACGTCGAAGGGATAAGTGGGGGAGAATGTAACGGACAAACTTCTAAACAAGATGTTGGATGTAATGCTATGTCTGTCCGTTGTCTTTTGGCATGTTCATGCCTTGTATAACAGATAGAGGGGCGGCCGAAGGCTTATAAGTCCCATTTTAGTTGGGTTGGTGGCCTCTTCAGGCTTGTAAATAAAGGTTGTGTCATGTGGACACGTTCGAGAGCTTTTCGGTCTGTAATGGACCATTTTACCCTTTGTTGTGCAACTATTCAGAGCTTGTAAAGTCTGTTTGTAATTTGCATTGTCTATGAAGTGTTTTTCGGACATGTTTGCTTGTGGATCCCGATTGAGGCGTTCTCTTTAACCCGTTCTCTCTTTTGTTGGTCCTAAGGGACAATGGGAGGCTTCGGGGAGGCTGACCTTTGCGGACGGACGCGCGAGGGTGCCGCACGCCTTAGGCAAAACCAGCTAAGGTCGTGACACTGCGGGGTTTTTGCCCGTGGGAGCAGCGGCCACAGGCGCCGCTGCCCTGCGGTGCCTCAGCCCGCGCTGTTGCCCCGCGGCGCCTCTACCCGCAGGCGCCTCTACCCGCGGGCTGCCAGCCCCGCCGGCCGCAAGCCTGCTGCAAGCAGACCGCCGGCCGGCTGCTGCAGACGCAGCCCCTACGCTGCCCGCCTTCGGCTGCGCTGCACGCACACAGATCGAGGGCAGCAACTGTTGCTGCCCTTTCTCGCTTTTGCGTCAACGATTTTGACGTCAAAATTCTTCCTAAACACAATACACGCAGTTCAAAACCAATCATTCGCACGAACAACCTGGCTCTGATACCACTGTTGGGAAATCATAGGGGGCGACATCATATGCGCAGCGGAAGAACAAGAAAACAAAAATCCCCGATTCCCAAAAAGATGTTCATCGTCGTGCGAAGATTGGTGCGCAAAATCTGCAAAAACACAAAACTGCGTATAGAGATTGTGTTACCTAGGGAGATCGTATATCCCTGTTTCCTTGCAGATCCTTAGGAGAGGGTGAAGGAGGTCAAGCGTCCTCCTCTCTAGCGGTGATCCACACAGCAGGGTTGCGACGACGCTCCTCAAAACTCCAGGCCTACTCTGAGGTGGAGAGGGAGAGGAGAATAGGAAGGGCAAGCAAAGACTCTAGCCTATGAGGCTGTGAATCCCTCCTATTTATAGAGATCCCGTGTCAAAACCCTAATGGGTCCTTTCCCTAGTGGGTATTGGATCTGCATCCAATAAGACAAGGGCTCCGTCGGATATCTCATATCCGAACCTCTACTCATCGCAATGCCTACCATATGTGTGTGACCCTCTAGGCCCAATATCGAGCTGGCCGTGAGTCATACCTGTCAGAACTCCTTCTAACTCAGTGAATTATTATCTCTGTAATAATTCACTCGACTCATCGACTACGGAAGTACTAGGCCACTACGCCGTAGTCCCCAGACGATACAGGGGAATCCAATCCATTGGACCTGTCTGTCCTCAGTTACCATGTACCTATAGTCCCTCATCCATCTAATATCCCAGAGACCGTATATCGAGCATGGTGCTGTCAGACCCATACGGTTTCTACTCGAGTCTCGCTCTAATCGGATTCTCCCGGAGAACTCTTTCTCTCTCAACCCGAATGACCCTGGCCAGGGATTTGTCTGAGCAAGAACACATGGGATATTCCTCTCATGATGCCGAGAGTGGATGATCCTCTATCGACACTCAATAGCCCTCGTAAGGTCGACTACCACTCCCAATGACCAGCTGTACTAGATCTGGGAACAGCCAAACCTATAAGTCTGGTATCAAAGAGTGGAGCACTCATACAGGACATCCTTGGTGTCTCAAGTCTAAGAACCAGATACACCACTAGGATTACGGAATCGTTGTCTGACAATAAGGCATCATCAACCATCCAGCATTCCGTAAGCGGATCAATCAGTGAACTCATTCTCCAATGAGCACCTGTACTGTATCCCTAGTGTCCCTACACGAGCAGCTATGAGACCAGCTGCATCCATCATATGGACGGGTATACAGCACACCAGTCTATCCGGTTATCACGATGTCCCTCTCGAGTAACCTATGACCGGGATTATTTAGGATATGTGTTTAAAGGTGAATCGATCTCATTATCGTGATCTCATCACGATCCGATTCCCATTGCACAAATCCAAGGACATCACAATATATATGCATTTATGCAATAGTTATAAAGTGATATACGCCAAAATATAATAAGCAAAAAGATTCTGTATCAAGTCACACGTGCCATCACTAACGTGATTGGCTTGCTGGGCACTTATGACTAGCACTTGTATTGTATCCCTAGTGTCCCTACACGAGTAGCTATGAGACCAGTTGTATCCATTATATAGATGGGTATATAGCACACTAGTATGGCTGGTTATCTCGATGTCCCTCTCGAGTAACATATGACCGAGATTATTAATGATCTATGTTTAAAGGCAAATCAGTATCATTATCGTGATCTCATCACGATCCGATTTCCATTGCACAGATCCAAGGACATCACAATATATACATGCATATATGCAATAGTTAATATAAAGTGATAAATGTTAAAATATAATAAGCAAAACGATTGCGTGTCAAGTCACACATGCCATCACTCATGTGATTGGCTTGTTGGGCACCTATGACTAGCACTGTATACCCATCCATATGATGAAGGCAGTTGGTGTGCTATATACCCATCAATATGATGGAGGTAGTTAGAGAATGAGTTCACTAATTGATCCACTCACAGAATGCTGGATAGTTAATGATACCTCATTGTTAGACAATGATTCTATTATCTTAGTAATGTACCTGGTCCTTAGACTTAAAATATTAAAGATGTCTTGTATAGTACTCTACTCTTTGATACCGGACTTATAGATTTGGAAGTTCCAGATCTAGCACAATTGATCATTAAGAGTGATAGTCAACCTTTTGAGGACTATTGAGTGTCGATAGAGGATTATCGACACTCGGTATCATGAGAGGAATATCCTATGTATTCTTACTCAAACAAATCCCTAGCCATGGTCATTCAGATTGAGAGAGAAAGAGTTCTCCAAGAGAATCCGATTAGAGCAAGACTCGAGAAAAAACCATATGAGTTTGACAGCACCATGCCCGGTATATAATCTTTGGAGTATTAAATAGATGATAGACTATAGATATACGGTAACTGAGAATAGACATGTCTAATGGATTAGATTCTCTTGTATCATCTAGGGACTACGGTGTAGTGGCCTAGTACATCCACAGTCGATGAATCGAGTGAATTATTATAGAGATAATAATTCAGAAGGAGTTCTGATAGGTATGACTCACGACTAGCTTGATATTAGGCCTAAAAGGCCATAGACATATGATAAGCATCGCGACGAGTAGAGGTTCGGATATGAGATATCCGTCGGAGCCCTTATCTTAATTGGATATCTAATAAGCCCATATATTATTGGATCCTATGGATGAGATCAATAAGAGTCGATAAGAAATTATTGGATAGAGATCCACTAATCTAATAGGCATGGGTAGTTGGATGAAGATCTAACACCCAATAGAGCAGAATCCATTAGGGTTAAATAGATATGAGATCTCTTTAAATAGAAGGGAACCAAAGACCCATAAGCTAAAGGCTTCTTGGTTCCCACCTCCTATTCTCCTCTTCCCTTCTTCTCCTAAGATAGCAGGTATGGAGTTTTGGGCAGTGATTGGAGGAGCATCGTTGTAGCCATATTATGTGGATCCCCATTAGAGAGGAGGGTGCTTGATCGTCTTCATCTTCTCCTATAGATTTATAGGGATTCAGGGATATACGATCTCCCTAGATAAAACATAACTATCTCACACTTAGATTTAATTTTCACAGGTTTTTATGCATAAATTTTCGTACGACGGTAAATATGTTTTTAAAAAAAATTTAAAATTTTATTTTATGTTCTTCTTATGCGTATCTGACGTCACCGTTAGATTTCCCTTCGAGTTCCGGGAGGAAGAGACTGATGCTGCTCTCGGAGTTCAGCTCCACTTTCGAAGCCTCACTTTGACCCCTTGAATGAGGGGGGTCCAGCTCCTAGGTGCTTCCCCAAACAGCATGCCTCATCTTCATGCCTCCTTGGCTCGCTGGGGGTGGCGATGGTGACGGTGGATGATGCTTTTGCTCAGCTTAGGGGCTTGATGGTTCCCTGCCCTCCTTGACTGGTAGATAGTACTCCTTGTCCATCTCTTCTTTTACATCATCTCCTAATATGCTTATACTGTTTACATATGTAGCATTGAATATTATTCAAATATCTAACTTTTTATATCAACCTACCACGCTGAGACTCACCCCTCTCAAAAAATGTCTCACCATTCATGTTCCCAGATTTATTTTTTCTCGATAGGATGAGACATTAAGACTTCTTTTAAACTTATCATATGAACTTCTGATTGTATTATTAGGAATAAATCCTAATTCACCGATGAGTTTTTATTTAATTAAAACTCTCCCAGTTAGTTTAATTAAAACTCTCCTAAAATATGTATCAATCTTAACAAAAAGATAATACAAGATAGGTTGATAGGGGTCCATTGGCTCGTCTGTGTACAAACCTTGTTGGTTAAACAGCTATTTATTCCATTGTCTACAATGGTTTATCATGCATCTTCCCTACCAAGGTAGATGCTACACAATTTATCAGCACAGCAATCTTAACAGAGATGCTACAGATCACAGAGCCTATGGATCTGGTTGCATAAATGTTAATGCTGGAATCAAATTCCCTTACTAATAATGCTGGTGATCAACTTTAAAATTGCATTAGATGTTCTGTATTTGCTTCCATTTCAAGGTTAGCTTAATTTATCTTTCTTTGGCTGGAGATCTATGTAGGCCAACAAGAGTGCAAGTTTATGTAAAATGTGATGATCGGCACATTCTCCTCCAGTTAGTCAACTTGATATCTTGTTATTTCATTGTTTACTTTTAGCTTTCATGACATCAACAATAATGCCCCGAAAGAAATTTCTAATGATAAAGAAAACTTAATCTGTGACATGGTTAGGCAAATAATTAGACTTGAGAAGGTCTTGATAGCAGTTTGAATTTACTTGTATGACTGTTCTTGGTTGTCTATCTTATTCATGAAGCAAGACATGCATTTCATACTAATACTTGCTATTACCTATATCAGAAAGTCTGAGAAGAGAAACTTATGTGCTGAAGAAATGAGAAAACGGAAGAGATTATCCAATTTGTATGAAAACGATGCCACAACATTGTCAGAGAAAGGAAGAAATAAATGGAAATATTTAATAGGAATTCCCTTCTAGATGCTGTTGCTTTGTGATCTCGACTCGTTGGATAAGAATTGTACCGTCTCTTCCTACTTGTATCATAGAAACTCGAAGAACAAATTCTTCGAATGTTAATTGTTCCTCAAAACATAATTCTATAATAGGATCCACATGAAGACCACTGACCAAATTGTGACCGCGAAGGCAGCAACCAAGTAAGTCCATAGGAAGATCACAGAGCACTCTTCTTGACATGCATCAAACAATTGTGCCATTGTACCTGCAATCAATTTCTTTTCACCCTCATCATAAGGTAGCATGGAGTAGCCATCAACAATAGAAGGCTGAATGAACGATGAATGAAACATGTAATGTTACCGAAACAAAAGAGGAAGAAAATTTTCGTACCGATACTCATGGCAGGGGGGACTGTATATTGTATAAGTAGGATAAAGCAATACAGCGGAGATTGTGGCAGGAAACCTAGACGACCTGCAGCCATGACCACAACAATGCCAGAGAGAGGAAGGATGACGTACCGCACACAGATGATGGCTACGATTACCAGAGGCTTTACTGTGGACTTGCGCAGTCCTGCTTGACATTTAAGACAATATCGCAAATCTTAATCTAGAATTCGACTTCCATATCGAAAAAATTGCAAATTGGAAACCTTCTGTTAGATTGCCACCGAGAATGATGATCGTGCAGGGTATGGTGCCATCCCTGCTTCCAAGTATCAGAAGTTTTGTATCACAACTATGAATGAAATCTTTGCCTCGAGCGATTGAATTTAGTCAGGAAAGAAGAAGATATTATTGCTTACCCTAGTAATGTCATGGAATCGTGAACAACTTTGAGTGGGGCTGTTTCTCCAACTATGAATGCCTTTAACCATGGTATAGCACCCACAGCGAAGCCAATTATCTGAGATAGAATCAAGATTCTAGTGAGTCAGATTTTTTGCCTCAACAATTTTTACCTTCTTATTTCATGTCCAAGAGCAGATGCAATTACTACTTTTTAAGGTAGACAAAGATACCGCAGAAATTGTTGGTGGAGATAACAATTCCTCCGACATTTTGTGAAAGGTCCCCTTCAATTTCTCCCAAATGTGCATAATTATGTCGCTGAGATTTCTGCCCAACAATTGTCCCTCAGTCTCCTTCATAACATAAATATGCATGTTAATTCAGCAATTTTTTTGGATTTTTAGGATACCTGCCAATGATACTACTGTTTTTTTCTTCTTCTTCTTCTTCTTCATCGGCTTTTGTCGTTATGCAAAATTATTATAAGTGTAATTCTAGTCCTGCAAGCATCGACTGTGTCGCAATCTATGTGTGGCACTTACACTTCGATGTTCTGCAGTTCTGTCACTTGTATCAGATGGTGGCAGAAGCAAGGCCCGTCGATCATCGTAATCTTGTTCCTCTTGCGCATCAAACATTCTAGTTTTCCTGTTCGTCTCTGGATTCTTGTTCATCCTTGTTAGCACATCATGTCCGTGGTTTCCAGAAGAATGACTTACAGATTTTCTAATTAGACTGTAGGTGTGTGTCCATATGAACAAATTTCCAACCTGCTTGAACAAGCGAAAAATGTATCATGTAGATGAAGATCACTCGCAAGAACAAATAGGAATCCCCTGAATCTTGCATCTATACTTTGCAGAGTAGAATTAGTTTCACAAGTGGATATCTCTGTTGCAGTATCAAATCTAATAACAGCTTTTACTTTACCACCATCGAAAAAGATGCGTAGGAGATTCCTTGGACACGGCAAATCTTGGATAACCCAAATGGATTGCCATCCTCATCACAGATTGCTGGGACAATAATCAAGGGCAGAGCACCTAAATTACCTGTTTTATGCATGCAGGATGAATTAGCCACCATCAATAATATGTTGCACACAAGGAGATGTTCATGGCTACCTGCTGAGCAACTTGCAATGACGAGGGCTTGAAGGTTATGCTCCAGCTTCAACATCTTCACTGCAGCCCACCCAAGGATTCCACCAATCAAGAATGTGATCCCAATGTTTACAGGCATAAACCACCTGACACAGCCAGAAAAAATAAAAATATATTACTTGGAATCATGTATCGGCTTGGAAGCAACAGAAACCAGGCTTACCAAGAAATGATGTCCTTTGCTGTCACAGTCTTTGCTAAGCTTGCAAACACCAGGGCTGGGATGAAGACAACAAACACGATCTGCATACTAATTAGGTGAGTTATTGAGGTCTGAAGCAAAGAAAAGTGTTGTGAGCTGATGCAAATTGTGGTTGCTTAACCTTGTTGACGTCTCTGCGTGCATTGGAGGAAAGGATGTTGACATAACCAGATGCAAGAAAAGCTCCGATGAGGCTTACAAGCAGCACTTGCAGCACCGGTCTGGAAGCCACCATGAGCAGAGACCAGAATTCCATCTTCTCTCACTCTCTGAGGCGCTTTAAGCAACTGTTCTTGGATGCTGCTGCTTGATCAAGCTGCTCTGCTGTTGACCAAGATAGTGTTATCAAGACAGTGGCAGCTAACGTGAAAGAAATGCATCGATTTGTTCCATATCATCTGTAGGTTTGCTGTTAGTTCACAGTTCATGAAGCTCAAGTGACTCTTCTCCGATCTAGAACATCTTTATATTGAAGCAGAAAGTTCTGATGAGCCTAAATTTAAGATTGCATGCAAGAAGCATCGATCTGTATCATGTTGATAGCAGCTTGTCAAGCCTATGTGCACGGCATCAGAGTTCTCTACTGAGCTATATCAAAACACAGAGAGAGAGAGAGAGAGAGAGAGAGAGACCTAGGAGTTACACTGTCATGGTGAAGTTGGAGGAAGGATGAGGAATAAAAGAGCATCAGGCAGCAAGGATAAGGAATCAATACCGCTTGAAGAGAAGAGTGATGGCTTTGTTGGCACATCAGCTGCTTGCCTCCATTTTAATGGCAGAGAGAGGGAGACTAGGATAACTTCTTCTCCAACATGAGATCCAAAAGAGAACTGATTTCATTAACAATAGCAGAAGGATTAAGATTAATGTGATCAAAGACGAGAGTGACATCCACTTGAGTAGGACTTCATTCAATGTCCGAGCTTGTTCGTGCAATCATACATCAAAAAATGTTGTCTCTACTCGATGACAATGTTCCGTTTGAGGAACTCCTACTGGCACAATAATGATTTGACCTATTTATATGAATGGAGTTGAAGAGATGCATAGGACAAGCTACGGATAAAAATAAAAGCTGAGGAGAAGGGCAGACGAAGAAGGAAGCAGAGGCCGAGAGTTCAAAAGTTGTGGGCCCAAAGGAATCCATGTAGACGAAAACAACATCACTACCACCATGTGATATATCCTTCCAACGAAGCTATTACGGTTCCATTTGATCCGATCAATAGATCCCACATGATAAGAATGATAAGAATCTGATGTGCATGAGGGTCGTCACCAAGCGACAAGAATAATTAAGAGTACTCGAGCACTAGCGGATGATATGTCCCATCAACAACTAGAACAATAAAAATTATTCATACAGTTTAGTCTTATGAATCGGTCAAAGATCAAATGAAATTTGCCATCGAGATTTTATATATATATATATACATATATATATGTATGTATATGTATATATATATGTATGTATGTATATATATATGTATATATATGTGTATATATATATATATATGTATATGTGTATATATATATATATACACATATATATAATCAGTAAACTGGACAAAATTGAGACCTACACTAGACAAAATAATACATTTATTTAAATATTAAGTCTTATTATTTATACTAAATTTAGAGTTTTTAATCTCTCATCACACTAATAATATGTATCTATTTATCTTATCTAAATTAATATATTACCTTAAACAATTCTTCATCTCTCGAGGAACATAACCGATCAAAAATTAATTTGCATATATCTTTATTAGCTATTATTTACATTCAGCTCAATATTCTGAATGAATGTTTTGTATATGTTAATTTTTTTATCGTTCAATAGTTGATCAATAAATCAAACTATTTTGTACGATTATTCTTTTAATATAAAATGAACCTAGTAAATATACAAAATGAGATGTTATCCTCACCTTTAAGCATCTTAGGCATTGTGTTGACTAATAAATTTAAGATACACAAAATTTTGAACAAATTCTCGTAAAAAGCTACTTTTTAAGATTTTTTTTCCAAGCAATGTCTTCCCTTGCATAATTTTTAACGGTATCATCTTGTTTTCTAACACCTAAAATACCTTATTTTTCTTCCTTTCTCTCCTTTTTTTTTTTTTTTTACGGATCACTTCATGTCCAATTATAATACTTTTCAACAATATCAAAATAACATTATAACTTAGTGTTTTCATATAAATTTTGTAAAAACACTATGTTTACAATGTTTGACACTATGGTTACAGTGTTTACAATAATACTAGAAAAATATTATAATACGGTGTAAAAATGATAAGTTCACCTATGCTCCTATCCATGGGAAAAAGAAGGAAAAGAGAAAATTTTGATAGGAGGCTAGTGGTGTTTATGTATTAGGTAAAAAAATAGATGTTGTTAGTTGGAAGTCTAGAAATGGGGACACTTCCCTAGAAAAGCCTTTTAAAAAAATAACTTTTTTTTTTTTTTTGGCAATTCACCCTAAATTTTTTTTTACTTATGTAAGCTTTTTCTTCATCCATTCCAAAAACATCCTTAATTATTCTCTTAATATTCCTATAAATATAATTAATATATTCAATCTTGTTTCGAATTACTCTAAAAGCTTCAGTTTTTTTTTTATAGGGTTGTACTTTACAATTCAAAATTAAAACTAATTTTCCATAGACGGAGCACTCTCAATTAAGTTAGTTTGACAACTTTATCTAGCATTAAATCGAATATGACGGACCTCATCGTCTTTACCTCTCCCCCACAATGGCTCTCGGTTCATAGGAACTGTGAGACATGTGAGTCACTATCGTTCAAGGTTACATCAATAAGTTTTTCTTGTCGATGTGAGACTTGATTGCATATCTCTTGTCGTTAAATGTTGCGTCAACAAGTTTTGCATGTCTCTCTGATTCTTATATCGACAAGTTTCTTGATGAAATCATACATAACATAGAGAGAGAAGAGGAATATGATGGATAAGGTACTCAACCCTTTCCCATTCATAATCTTGGAATTAAGAACCAATGACTTGTGTATTTATCCCTCTATATTTAAACAATTAGGCATATGCTCATTTTACTATTAGAGTAGATAACATTAATTAATACCTATCGAAATATTTGTGTTTGATTGTTATGATGATAAGAATATTTAAAAATTTTGAAGTATTTTATTTTTTATAATATAAATTTAAACTTGAAGATTATAATTTCAATTGGCCAATTTTTTTTTTTTTTTTGTGGATTATAAGTAAAGGTTTGTTGGGGTAAAACACTCTAATAAAAAAATAAATCTATTTTGTTTGATAAAATTAAAAACAGACAAGATTTAAAAATCACAAAGAATCGCTATCAATTGACCTAAGAAATGATTTCATCCATTCGTGCAGGTTTATGGTCGAGTTTATTCCCCACAGATAAAATTGATATTTCTCTCTTGTACACACAACCATAGGGAGGAGGTTGTATGTACAAGATTTGGAAATCATCTGAAATCTCTATCAATTATTCTAAGGATTTTCCACATGTTTGTGATTTAATCCATTCTGGTATTTCGTAGGGAGGTTGATACAGTATTACGAGCAAGAGTAGCATAAGAGAAGAATAAAAAGAATCATATGAAAAATCTTAAAATAATTTTTCTAGAGAAAAGAATCTTAGAAGCAAGGAGGCAAAGAAGATCTTTCACTATATATAACCAAACAACTGATCTCGGCGCAATAATAATCATAACGACTATGGATAATCATAGTCAATAAATATATAAATTAATGAAAGAAACATAACTAACACAAACTAAGGAAACAAGTAAATAAATAAAATAAATTTTGAGGTAAAAAATGACTGTGATCCTCGAATCTCGGTAAGAAAAGTTAAGATTCTGCTCATACATAATATTTTTTTATTTTTAAAACATAATTATAAAGAACAATTTATACTTTGTCATGGGAGCACAACGAGAATCAGAAATATCATATATTTGAAACTTGTTAGTAAAATGTTAAAAAAACGTTTATAGTTTGTAGTCTCCAAGAAAAATAATACAACAAACAAAACAACAACAAAAACAAGGCTATAGAGTCCTAACTACTTGAGGTGGAATATATGAATTTTTTATCGTCATGAGATGGATAAAAGGTATAAGTTTCATTAAATTAAAATTATTTAAATATTTATTTATAGTTTATATTAAGATCTTTTTATGTCTTTCTTTATCTCTTCTAATACCACTAATAGTGATTATTTCATGCCTTCTAACTATAATATATGTAGATTTTTTTAAGCACATATCTATATTATCTTAAGTGGTTCTTTTTTTTTATCTTTTATCAATACGATATTTAATTGCTCACGAATTAAAAAAATATATATCTTTTCTAGTGACTCCACAAATCTACCTTAACATTTTCATCTCAGTGATATAATTTTTTTTTATATATATTATTTTTTAACTACCTAATATTCATAAAGCATTGTAAATGTCTTATAAATTTTTTTAATCTTAAAGATAATTGATGATCATACAAGACTCTTAACATCCTCCATCATTTTAACCATAATATATTTACTCTATAAATAATATCTTAATTAATTTTTTCATCTTATTAAATAATGGATCAAAGATACCTAAAGTTTTTACTTAATGAAACTTCTTATCTATTAAACTTAATTATATCTTTATATGTATTTGTAATATTATTAAAATCGCATATCATATATTTAATGTTAGTCTTAAACCAAAGCCTTTAGCTCATAAGGATTACGTTCACATCTCAAGCTTAGAATGAATTTTATTTAAACTCTTAGTAACTATGATAATATCATGGCAAATAAGGGAGGTATATCGTATTAATGATTTGTATGTTTATTCATTATTAACATGAAAAAGAGAGAAACCTCAAGTAGATACATTCTCCCAAGTGGTCTGGGCAGTGTTACTGTTGGCAGTTAAGACTGAAAAGAGAGAAACCTCAAGTAGATACATTTTCTCAAGTGGTCAGGGCGATGGTACCGTTGGCAGTTAATACTACTAGCGGTGGTACCACTAGAGCTCGGTCTCTAAGCTATGTCAGGTGGTGGTACCGCCTAGTGTTAGGTGTCAGGCGGTAGTACCGCCCAATAATGGCGATGGTATCACCAGTACCCCGAAATCCGGAGATATAACACTTTTTGGCTCCAATTTTAAAGACAATGAGGCTTATAAATACCCCACCATTTTCTACATGAAAGGACATGAAAGTGTTTACCATATTCTTGAATCTCTAGGGTGTTAAGTGTTGTAAAAGTGAGAAAGAGTTCTCCCCTCCCTCTCTTAGCTTTGTAAACATCTAAGAAAGAGGAGTGAGGCTTGTAAGTGTTATCTTCTAAACCCGGAAAAAGGAGATAGAGGTATAAAAGGTAGTTGGTCTTCGCTTATTGAAGGAATATTTTTAGTGAACACCGGTGACCTTGACGGAGGAGGAATCTGAAAGTGGATGTAAGTAGGTCACAATGGCTAAACCACTCTAAATTCTGATTTGCTTTTCATTTGTGCAATTTACATTACTGTAAACCTCCTTAATCTTCTCTTTACACATTTACGAAAGCTTTCAAATTCAATTTCTCTTCGAAACGGATTGAATCGAAATAAATATTTTTGGAATCGAGTTTAATTAGGAAAGTTTTCCGCTGCACTAATTCACCCCCCCCTCTTAGTGCTACTCTTGATCCTAACAATTGATATCAGAGCTCGGTTCATTCTCATTTGGTTTAAAACCCAAAAGAGATGGCATTTAGTGGCAACCAAGAGGGTCATTCAATTACATGTCCGCCCATGTTCAATAAGATGAATTACACATATATTGGAAGATTAGAATAAGGATCTTCCTAATTTCAATGGATTTCGAATTATGAAATATTATAAAAAATATGTTTCAAAAGTCTTCTCTTCAAATGAATGATGGAATTACTAGTCATAGATGCCCAACAAGCCAATCACGTAAGTGATGGCATGCGTGACTTGACATAGAATCTTTTTGCTTATTATATTTTGACATTTATCACTTTATATTAATTATTACATATATGCATATATATATTGTGATGTCCTTGGATTCATGCAATGAGAATCAGATCGTGATGAGATTACAATAATGAGACCGATTCACCTTTAAACACAGATCCTAAATAATCCCAGTCATAAGTTACTCGAGAGGGACATCGTAATAATCGGATAGACTGGTATGTTATATACCCATCCATATAATGGATGCAGCTGGTCTCATAGCTGCTCGTGTGGGGACACTATGGATACAATACAGGTGCTCATTGGAGAATGAGTTCACTAATTGATCCGCTTTTGGAATATTGGATGGTTGATGATGCTTTATTGTCAAACAGTGATTCTATAGTCTTGGTGGTGTATTTGGTCCTTAGACTTGAGATACCAAGGATGTCCTGTATGAGTGCTCCACTCTTTGATACTAGACTTATAGGTTTGGACGTCCCAGATCTAGTACAGCTAGTCATTGGGAGTGGCAGTCAACCTTACGAGGGCTATTGAGTGTCGATAGAGGATCATCCACTCTCGACGTCATGAGAGGAATATCTTATGTGTTCTAGCTCAAACAAATCCTTGGCCAGGGTTATTTGGGTTGAGAGAGAAAGAGTTCTCGGGAGAATCCGATTAGAACGAGACTCGAGTAGAAACCGTATAGGTCTGACAGCACCATGCTCGATATACGGTCTTTGGGATATTAGATGGATGAGGGACTATAGGTACAAGGTAACTGAGGATAGACAAGTCCAATGGATTGGATTCCCCTGTATCGTCTGGGGACTACGGCGTAGTGACCTAGTACGTCCATAGTCGATGAGTCGAGTGAATTATTGCAGAGATAATAATTCACTAAGTTAGAAGGAGTTCTGACAGGTATGACTCATGGCCAGCTCGATATTGGGCTTAGAGGGTCACACACATATGGTAGGCATTGCGATGAGTGGAGGTTGGGATATGAGATATCCACCAGAGCCCCTATCTTATTGGATATCCAATAAGCCTCTGAATTATTGGATCCTATGGACGAGTTCCAATAAGAGCCCATGAGAGATTATTGGATAGAGATCCACTAATTGAAAAGGCTTGGATAATTGGATGCAGATCGAATACCCACTAGGGGTGGATCCATTAGGTTTTTACAGGGGGCCTCTATAAATAGGAGGGATTCAGAGCCTCATAGGCTAGAGCCTTTACTTGCCTCTCTTATTCTCCTCCCCCTCTCCACCTTAGAGTAGGCCTGGAGTTTTGAGGAGCATCGTCGTAGCCTTGCTGTGTAGATCACCGCTAAAGAGGAGGATGCTTAACCTTCTTCACCCTCTCTTAAAGATCTGCAAGGAAACATGGATATACGATCTCCCTAGGTAACACAATCTAATCTATACACATTTTTAAGTTTCGTGAATTTTATGCACCAATCTTTGCACGATAACGAACATCTCTTTGGGAATAAGGGATTTTGTTTTCTTGTACTTCTGCTGTGCATATTATGTCGCCCCAAGATTTCCCAACAGTAATGAGTTTGAGAAGAAGACTTTTGCTTTAAACGCCAAGGCTATGAATACCTTGTTTTGTGTTTTAGATAAAAATGAGTTCAATCATGTGTCTATTTGTGAAATGAATTTTGATATTTGGCACACTCGAAGTGACTCATGAAGGCACTAGTAGAGTGAAGCAGTAAAAAATTAATCTTTTAGTGCACACTTATAAGTTGTTTCGGATGAAACCGAGTGAGACCATTGGAGACATGTACACCCGATTTACAGATGTCGTCAATGGTCTAAAAGGACTTGGTAAAAGTTTCACGGAATTTGAACTTGTTAATAAAATTTTAAGATCCCTTCCAAAGAGTTGGGCCCCTAAAGTAATAGTTATTCAAAAGGCCAAGGACCTAAATAACTTACCTCTCGAAGAACTAATCGAGTCACTAATGACCTATGAAATGACTTGTAATACTCATGAAGAGCTTGAGAACAACCTTCCAAAGAATTGAAAAGATATGGTATGAAGAACTCAAGAATACCACTTGAAAGAAAATTCAAGTGATGATGACTTTGATGAGGACTTGGAACTCTTGACAAGAAAGTTCAAAAAATAATAAAAAAGAATAAATTTAAAAATAACACTAAAAATAAATTTGAACCTAAGAAAGATAAAGTGAAATGCTATGAATGCAAGAATCTGGGATATTACTGTTAGGAACGAGTCGACACTAAGAGGGGGAGGGGGTGAATTAGTGTAGTGGTAAAAACATCGGTTTCATAAAATCTTATCATTCAATTAAAGCTAATTTCAGAAAGATACTTAAAATTAAAAGTAGATGGAAGAGCATAGTGGATGTAAAGCAAGTAAGTTTGCAGTAAAGGTAAATTGCACAAATAGAAATGCAAACCGAGTTTACAGTGGTTCGATCGTCATGACCTACATCCACTCCATTGATTCCTCTTCCATTGAGGCCACCAGCATCCACTAATGATCTTCCTTTAATAGGCGAAGATCAAGCTCCTTCTTATACCCCTATTCTCCTTTTCACAGGTTTAAGAAACAACCTTTACAAGCACTCACTCCTCTCTAAACAGAATTCTAAAGTTAGATCTAGAGGAGGGGATTTCTCAAGTGATTACAATAATGTTTTCTCACTTTAAAACTCTCTGTGCTTGTGTCTTTGTAACTAGGGATGAGAGGGGTATTTATAGGCCTCAAGTTGATTCAAACTTAGAGCCTAAAAATATCTCATCCCGGGTTTCCTAGGTACGAGCGGTACCATAGCCTATGCTAGGTGGTACCACTACCAGTATACACTAACACTATTGAATCTCGTATTTTGACGATGAAACTACTTGATATATGTTTATGATTTAATCTGCATTTTGAGTGACACAGGATGCTTTGATCAGGATGAGACAATTAAAGCAGGAAAATCATGTTGTGCCGGAGGAACATGTTAGAAGATTGGATGTCGGGCCGGTGGATCGGTCGACGTATCGATAGAAGGCTTCGGGCCGTGGACTTGGGCATCGGGCCAAGAAGAGCGGGTATTGTGCCAAGGATATCAGAGTTGCGGAGTCAACTGGCCGATTGGGCAATAAGCCGCAGGAGAGGATGATACGCCGAAGAATCGGACGAAGCGTCGAGGGACCAATGACATGCCGGACAACTTGGTTAATTATTTAGGATTAATTGTCTCGATCAAAGTTTTGCTTTAACTATGCAGGATTAACTATGATGAAAGTAAGATATGCAATAGGAGTTGCGCCGAAGTCAAGACAATGATCACGTTGGGAGTTCGAGAGTTCGACGGAAGTTCGGACAGTCGTCGGAGGTTCTACGGGAACAAATCCTAGAAGTCCATGAGCTTGCCAAAGAAGCTCGTTGGAACTCGCCAAGTGGATCGTCTCAAGTCCAGGAGTTTGCCGGAAGTCCACAGGAGCATCACCGAGGGTTCATCGGATGATCGACGGAAGTTCGCCGGAAGCTCGCCGGAAGAAGCGATTGATGCACTGGAGCAAGTTGCAGTAAATATCTTAGGAAAAATCGTAGTTAGCACAATGATTAAGTTGGAAATGGGAGGTGATCCCATTAACTTAATCTTGGGGCAATTGGGCCCCTGAAAAACCCAAATTGGGCCGAATGGATCAACCCATTCGGACCCTGATTTCTAGCGGGAGGTGCAACCGCCCAAGCCAGGAGGTGGCACCGCCTAGGCTAAGTCTTTGAGCGAGACTGGGCAGTGCAACTGCCCCAGCCAGGAGGTGGCACCACCTGGGCTTAGTCTCCGAGCAAGATTGAGCGGTGCAACCTCCCCTGACAAGAGGTGGCACCGCTTGGGCTCGGTCTCTGAGCACTGGCTGAGCGGTGCAACCGCCTCAGTCAGGAGGTTGCACTGCCTGAGCTCGGTCTTCGAGCTCTGGCAGGAGGTGCAACCGCCCCTGACAGGAGGTGTCACCGCCTAGAGGCTCAGTCTTCGAGCTCTGTCAGGCGGTGCAACCGCTCCAGTCAGGAGGTACAACCACCTGATCCCGGAATTCCGGGAATTGACAGTTTTGAGCTCCAAATTTGAATTGGGTTGGGGCCTATAAATGCCCCACCCATTCAGCACTAAAAGAGCACTGAACACACACCGAAATCTTGATCTTGTTATGTGATTTTTAGAGCTCAAAATTGTTGTAAAAGCCAAAAGTTCTTCTCCCTCTTTTCTTCCAAGTTCTAAGCTGTAAAGAGAGGAGAGAAAATTCTGTAAGGGTTGTCTCCTAAGCCCGTCAAAAGGAGTGAAACTGTAAAGGGGTGGTTGGCCTTCGCCTATTGAAGGAAGGCCTCTAGTTGACGTCGTTGACCTCGTCAGTGGAGGAAGCCAAAAGTGGAGTAGGTCAAGATTGACCGAACCACTCTAAATCTCAGTTTGCATTTACTTTGAGCATATTATCTTTACTGCAAACCTCCTCTAAAGCTTACTACTTTCTACGCATATACGATCAGGTTTCAAGCTTTGCACTTTCCGAATCAGCGTTTAGACGTAAATCTATTTTTTCGTACGATCATCATATTTCAGTTTGTGTTTACGTTTAGATTTCTATCATAACTGCAAACTGCCTTTATATCCTTGCTTAAACCGCATCTCGCCTAATCAAGTGATTTACGAATAAACATTTAGACGTAAATCAGTTTCTTCGTACGAATGTCGTATTTTAGTTTTCGCTTATATTCTGATTTTCATCATAACTACAAACTGCCTTCATAGATTGACTTTAACATCATCTTGCTTAATCTTAAGTTAAAGTAATCTTAGAATCGACTTTCACACCGAAATCGTTTTTATCGTTCGAACGCAGTTTTTTTTTATCGTTGAAAGATTTCCGTTGCATTAATTCACCCCCCTCCCTCTTAGTGCTCTTGATCCTAACAATTGGTATCAGAGCCCGGTATTTCTCATTTCAGATTTACACCCGAGAGAAATGACTCTTCATGGCTTTCAAGAGGGCTTTTCGGTTGTTTATCCACCGTTGTTTAACGGATTGGACTACACTTATTAGAAAACTCGAATGAGAGTTTTCTTAATTTCTATGAATTTGGATTTATGGAATATTGTTGAAAACGGTTTTCAACTTCCCTCTAAACCGATGAACGAATGGTCGGATTTGGAGAAGAAGTATTTTTCTTTAAACACAAAGGCTATGAATGCCTTATTTTGCGCTTTGGACAAAAATGAGTTCAATCGGATTTCTATGTGCGAAACGGCTTTTGACATTTGGCGAGCACTTGAAATCACGCACGAGGGAACTAGTAGAATCAATGGCTTGAAAGTTAACATTTTATTGCATGATTTTGAGCTTTTTCGAATGCAACCAAGCGAGATTATAGGCGACATGTACACCCGTTTCACGGATGTCGTCAATAGTATAAGAGCTCTTGGAAAATGTTTTTCGGATTTTGAACTCGTAAATAAGATTTTGCATTCTCTTTCTAAGAAGTGGGATTCAAAAGTAACTGCAATATAAGAAGCTAAAAACCTAAACAACTTACCACTTGAAGAACTAATTGGTTTGTTGATGACATATGAAATGGTGCACAATGCATGTGATGAACATGATGAACAAAACAACCTTCCAAAGAACAGGAAGGATTTGGAACTCCGGACAAATAAATACCACTTGAACGATGACTCAAGTGATGAAGACAATGATGAACTTGAACTTCGAACACTAAATCTTAATAAGTTTATTAAACAAAAATCTAAAATAGACAATGAACTTGAACGAAGGAAGAGGCCAAAGAAGAGGAAGACAACCAAGGATGAATCAAGAACTTTCAAAGGTGAAACGACGAATTGGGCTTTGACGGGCTTCGACTACAAGGTAAGTAACTCATCTCTTTTGAATTATTTTGAAATTACTTGATGCTCTCATGATGTATTTTCTTTTTTAGTTTAGAATTAATGTTTTAAAAAAAAAATTATGATCATGCTAGTAATTTTGAAAATGATAATATTGCATATTTTATGATAAACAAATAAAATGATTTTGATTGAACATATGAAATCATGGTTAAGAAGTAATAATGTGTATCATGGTGATGTCCATTGTTATTTCTCGATTTTAAGTATATTAAATCATGTTTAATTTGAAGTTATAATTAATGAGTATATATTTTTGAAATTATGTATGATGATTCTTGATAATTATGGATTATCGATTTTCATGATAATAACAGTGGCTTTAAAAACTGATGCATGTTTGACATAAATGAAATAGGCATAGTTATATGAAATAGTGTAAGTGTCATGCTTGACGATTGTATACTCAATGATGCATAATGATGTAATAAAAATACTAAATGTTTGGATACCATGATTTATGATTTTATGCATGAGATTTTAAAGTTATACATGATGATTTTTGTGACTTATTGGTCTTGATGGTTTTATGATGAAATTCATTTTATGATCCTAAACGTTGATGCGTGTTTTCATTTGACATAAATGAAAAGGTATGCTTACATGAAATCGATCACTTAAGATGAAACACTTAAAAAAGGGAGAAAAATATATTATCAATGAAATCATGAATCTATTTATGTTATAAATTTTGTGAGCCATAAAAATGATTTTGATGATTTAAATTTGAAATGAGTTTTATCAAAATCATGATCATGATTTGTCAAATTGAATGAATTGAAAATGAATGATGATTTTTCTCTTGAATGATTGTGACCTGTATTCCTTGTATTCATGATATGATTTTTATGCAATTCTTTGTATTCATGAAAGGTTTATGTCATCACCCAATTATTTTTTTCTTGATATTCCTTATGTGATGATATGAATAAATGAAATATTCATTAATTTATTTTGATGTATACAAATGAAAAGTTATGATCATGCATGGTAGGATATAATTTAACAAAACTGATACCATCATGATATGAAACATTTATGATTTGCAATGATGCACGCAATACTTGAGCTTTTTAATTATGATGTGATGTATTGCATATGATGTAAATCATGATTTAAAATGCTATGAGTTGTTGCTAAAATGAAGTATTATAAATGTTGATTTAATGTCATGAATGCTCTAAATGATAAATGTTTGTATCATGTTAGATGGTTTGACATATTGTGCATGATAACCTATAAAGATGATTGAAACAATGATTGAAATAATATGAATGATGATTTGGAATCATATAATAATGAGTTTATATGTTTTAAAAATATATATGATGATAATAATGCATGCAATGATGAAATATTTGTTTTGACATTCAAGACTTGAATTTTCATCAATGCTATTTACCTTTGTCATAATTTAGAAATTAACGTAAAGGGTCTTCCCTTCTTTTTGACATTGACAAAGGGGGAGCAAAACATGATTGAAAGCTAATTTGCTAGCTCATATAATTAAAAAAAAAAGGAGAAAGAAAATAATTACACTTCTAAAAAGAAAAGGAATTGCTATCTTGAACATCACCAAGAAGTGCTATCTTACAAATCTCAAGATGTACAAATGCAAACATTCAAAATTTATAATTCTGCACATCATTAAAATTTATAATGCTTGGGTGATTATGCATGTTCTAAAATATTATAAGATTCACTAGCTTGCATGATGTAGAACTTGCTATATTGAACATCACCAAGGAATGATATCTTGCAGAAGCAAAAAGTTAACTTGCACATGTAGCAATGTTGAATCTCGGATTTTGATGATGAAGTCAATTGTCATTTGTTGTCTAATGTATGTGTTGAGATAAGTGTGCAGGATTAACTACGATGAAAGTAAGACATGCAGTAGGAGTTGCGCCGGAGTCATGACAATGATCACGTTGGGAGTTCGAGAGCTCGACGGAAGTTCGGACAGTCGTCGGAGGTTCTGCGGGAACAAATCCGAGAAGTCCAGAAGCTTGCCAAAGGAGCTCGTCGGAACTTGCCAAGTGGATCGTCCCAGTCAGGAGTTTGCCGGAAGTCCGCAGGAGTATCACCGAGGGTTCATCGGATGATCGACGGAAGTTCGCCGGAAACTCGCCGGAAGAAGCGAGTGACGCACCAAAGCAAGCTGCAGAATATGTCTTAGGAAATAATCGTAGTTAGCACTTTGATTAAGTTAGAAATGGGAGGTGATCCCATTAGCTTAATCCTGGGGCAATTGGGCCCCTGAAGAACTCAAATTGGGTCAAATGGTTCAACCCATTCGGACCCAGGTTGCTGTGGGAGGTGCAACCGCCCAGGCAGGGAGGTAGCACCGCCCAGGCTATGTCTCCCAGCGAGACTGGGCGGTGCAACTGCCCCAGCCAAGAGGTGCAACCGCCCAGGGCTCAGTCTCCGAGCGAGACTGGGCGGTGTAACCTCCTCTATCAGGAGGTAGCACCGCCAGAGCTCAAGTTTCGAGCTCTGCCAGGCGGTGCAACCTCTCTAGTCAGGCGGTGCAACCGCCTGAGCTCGGTCTTCGAGCTCTGGCAGAGAGGTGCAACCGCCCCTGACAGAGGTGGCACCGCCCAGAGGCTTAGTCTTCGAGCTCTACCAGGCGGTGCAACCTCTCCAGTCAGGAGGTGCAACCGCCTGATCCCGGAATTTCGGGATTTGATCGTTTTGAGCTCCAAATTTGAACTGGGTTAGGGCCTATAAATACCCCACCCATTCAGCACTGAAAAGATACAGACCTACACCGAATTCTTGATCTTTTCTGTGATTCTAAGAGCTCAAATTTGTGTAAAGTCCAAAAGTTCTCCTCTTTCTGTTCTTCAAGTCTTGAGTTGTAAAGAGAGGAGAGAAAGGTTCTATAAGGGTTGTCTCCTGAGCCCGTCAAAAGGAGTGAAACTGTAAAAGGGCAGTTGGCCTTCGCCTATTGAAGGAAGGCCTCTAGTTGACGTCGGTGACCTCGTCGGTGGAGGAAGCCAAAAGTGGAGTAGGTCAAGACTGATTGAACCACTCTAAATCTCTGGTTTGCTTTTATTTTGAACACTTTATCATTACTGCAAACCTTCTACATAGCTACTGCTCTCTGCACTTTTACGAACAAGTTTCTAAGTTCTGATCTTTCCAAATCTACATTCAGACGTAAATCGGTGTTTTCGTACGATCTTTACATTGCAGTTTACATTTACGTTTTGATTCTATTTATAACTGCAAACTGTCTTCTGCGCTTTTACGAACGAGTTTCTTTGCAGTTTATGTTTACGTTTTGATTCCATTTATAACTGCAAACTGCCTTCTGCGCTTTTACGAACGAGTGTCTAAGTTCAGATCTTTCCGAATATGAGCTTAGACGTAAACTGCGCTTAGACGCAATCTACGCTTAGACGCAAACTGTGTTTAGACGCAAACTGCGCTTAGACGCAACCTGCGCTTAGACGCAAACTGCGCTTAGATGCAAACTGCGCTTAGACGCAATCTGCATTTAGACGCAAACTGCGTAAACTGCGCTTAGACGCAAACTGTATTTGGACGTAAACTGCACTTAATCATAAGTAATCTTAGAATCAGCTTTTGCATCAAAATAGTTTTTATCGAACGAACGCAGCTTTCGTTTTTAATCGCTGTAAGATTTCCGCTGCACTAATTCACCCCCCCCCTCTTAGTGCTCTCGATCCTAACAATTGGTATCAGAGCCCGGTTAACTCTCAAAAGGATTAAAACCCAAGAGAGATGGCTTACACCGGAAACCAAGAGGGCCATTCCATTACACGTCCACCCATGTTTAATGGGACGGACTACACCTATTGGAAGACCCGAATGAGGATCTTTCTTATTTCTATGGACGTTGAACTCTGGAATCTTATCGAGAATGGTTTTTCAAAGTCTTCTCTTCCAATGATCGATTGGAACGATTCGGAGAAGAAGGCTTTCGCTCTTAATGCAAAGGCTATGATTGCCTTATTTTGCGCACTTGATAAAAATGAGTTTAATCGTGTTTCGATTTGTGAAACTGCATTTGATATTTGGCACACACTCGAAGTGACTCATGAAGGCACAAGTAGAGTGAAAGAGTCAAAAATCAATCTTTTGTTACACTCTTTCGAACTTTTTCGGATGAAACCGAGTGAGACTAATGGCGACATGTTTACCCGTTTCATGGATGTTGTCAACGGTCTAAACGGACTCGGAAAAAGTTTTTCGGATTTTGAGCTCGTAAATAAGATTCTAAGATCCCTTCCTAAGAGTTGGGATCCTAAAGTCACTGCTATTCAAAAGGCAAAAGATCTAAACAACTTCCCTCTTGAAGAACTAATTGGGTCATTAATGACCTACGAGATGACTTGCAAAGCTCATGAAGAGCAAGAAGACATCCTTCCAAAGAACAAGAAGGATATGACACTTAGAACTTTGGAAGATCACTTGAAAGAAAACTCAAGTGATGAGGACTGTGATGATGACTTGGCACTTCTAACAAGAAAATTTAAAAAATTCATTAAAAGAAACAAGTTTAAGAATGACACTAAAAGTAAACTTGAACCCAAGAAAGACCAAGTTATTTGCTATGAGTGCAAAAAGCCGGGACACTACAAGAGTGATTGTCCCCAAGAAAAAAAGAGAACAACAAAAAAGAAGGCGCTCAAAGCAACATGGGATGATTCGAGCGCGTCTGAAGAAGAGGAGTCTAACACCGAGCAAGTTGCTCGTTACGCCCTAATGGCCATCGGAGAGGAGGTAACGAATTTGTTAGATGCTGATTTATCTTTCGATGAATTATTAAATGCCTTCCATGACTTATTTGATGAATGCAAGATTATCAATAGAAAATACAAATTGCTGAAAAAGGAGCATGATAGTCTTACTTGTGATTTTGATAAGTTAAAAATTGAATATCATGATAGTTTAAATTCATGTATCAAATGTCATGATCTAGAAACTCTCCAAAAAGAAAACCTGCTACTTAAGGACACATTGAAGAAATTCGAGGTTAGTAGCAAGTCATTGAACATGATCCTTGCAAACAAGGGTCACGTTCCAAAAAGAAGTGGAATTGGATTTGTGAGAAGTCCTCACCTAAATCCAACCACCTTTATAAAAGGCCCCATCTTACATGTTCAACACCAAGCAAAATGTAACTTTTGTTGCAAAATTGGACACAAGACGCATTATTGTCCATTCAAGAAAATTAGTCCAAACAAATTGATTTGGGTTCCTAAAGGAACCATGATAAACTCTATGCAACATGATAAACAATGTAGATCTATCTTTGAGGCACCCAAAAGCAAATGGGTACCTAAAAATCATCCTTTCTTGTAGAAACCCACACCATCGCAAGTTAGGAGCAAGAGATGGTACCTTGATAGTGGATGCTCAAGGCATATGACCGGAGATCCATCTCAATTCTCTAAGCTCACTAGCATAGACGAAGGCTATGTCACCTTCGGAGACAACAACAAGGGTAAAATAATTGGCAAAGGAACCATAGGTAACAAATCCAACTTCTTTATTGAAGATGTTTTGTTAGTTGATGGTTTAAAACATAACCTCTTGAGTATTAGTCAATTATGTGATAAAGGATACGCTGTCAAATTTGAATCTAATGCTTGCATCATTGAAAAACCATATAAGAACATGTCTATGATTGCATTAAAACAAAATAACGTATACACTATTGACATCAATGATTTATGTGATGAAATGTGTTTTGCGGTTATGAATAAGGATGCTTGGCTATGGCATAAAAGATTAGGTCATGCTAGCATGAAACTAATCACTCAAATATCATCTAGAGAACTTGTAAGAGGAATTCCTCGTATCAAGTTCATCAAAGATAATGTATGTGATGCTTGCCAATTAGGTAAACAAATTAAGGGTAGTTTCAAAGCTAAGAATCAAATAAGCACCTCTAGGCCCTTACAATTGATCCATATGGACTTATTCGGACCAATATCTACAACGAGTCTTGGAGGTAGCAAGTACGCCTTTGTCATTGTTGATGACTATAGCAGATATACATGGACCTACTTCTTAAAATAAAAAAATGAATGCTTTAAATATTTTACCAAGTTTTGTAAACTTGTTCAAAATCAGAAGGGTTCTATGATTTCGTCAATTAGAAGTGATCATGGTGTCGAATTTCAAAACCATGACTTCCAAGAATTCTGTGAACTCAATGGATACAACCATAACTTCTCTACTCCAAGAAATCCTCAACAAAATGGGGTAGTAGAAAGAAAAAATCGAAATCTACAAGAAATGGCAAGAACCATGTTGAATGAACATAGCCTACCCAAATATTTTTGGGCCGAAGCCGTAAACATTGCATGCTATATTTTGAATAGAGTCCTAGTAAGACCCTTACTCACCAAAACTCCTTATGAGTTATGAAATAACAAAAAACCCAATGTCTCATATTTTAAAGTCTTTGGGTGTAAATGTTTTATCTTAAATGAAAAGGATAACTTAGGAAAATTCGATGCTAAATCTGATGAAGGAATCTTTCTTGGTTATTCTTCGGTTTCTAAAGCTTTTCGTATTTTTAATAAAAGAACTTTAATTATTGAAGAATCCATCAATGTTGTTTTCAATGAGATTTCCGAAATTAGGAAAAATGATCTTGACGATGATGTTAATTTTGATTCTTTGAATTTAAACGAAACCCCGTCTCCAACTAGCAACTTGGATGCATCCACTTCTTAGATTTCCTTACCCAAGGATTGGAAGTATGTAGATGCTCATCCTAAGGAGCTAATCTTAGGAGACACATCAAAGGGGGTTCAAACACGATCTTCTTTTAAAAATTTTTGTGCCAACGCCGCCTTTCTCTCCCAAATTGAACCCAAATGTGTTGATGAAGCCATGAAAGATGATTCATGGATTATCACAATGCAAGATGAATTGAATCAATTTGAGAGAAATGAGGTGTGGACGCTTGTTCCTAGGCCAAATGACCATTTAGTTATTGGTACTAAATGGGTCTTTAGAAACAAGCAAGATGAAAATGGTATCGTGGTTAGAAACAAGGCTAGATTAGTGGCCAAAGGTTTCAACCAAGAAGAAGGTATCGACTATGAAGAAACCTTCGCTCTTGTGGCTCGATTAGAAGCCATAAGAATGCTCCTTGCCTACGCTAGTAGTAATAATTTTAAATTATTTCAAATGGATGTTAAAAGCGCTTTTCTTAATGGCTTTATTTTCGAAGAAGTCTATGTTGAACAACCTCCTGGATTTGAAAATAATAGTCTCCCTAATCATGTGTTTAGATTAACTAAAGCTCTCTATGGTTTAAAACAAGCTCCAAGGGCTTGGTATGAGAGACTTAGTTCTTTTCTTATTGAAAATAATTTCATAAAAGGCAAGGTTGATACTACATTATTCATCAAGAACTTTGAAAATAATTTTCTCATTGTTCAAATTTATGTTGATGATATTATCTTTAGTTCTACGAATGAATCTCTTTGTGAATCATTTGCTAAAACTATGAGTCTTGAATTCGAAATGAGTCTAATGGGAGAGTTAACATTCTTCTTAGGTCTACAAATCAAACAACTAAGCAATGACATCTTTATTAGTCAAACTAAATATGCTATGAGTTTGCTAAAGAAGTTTAATATGAATAACTCAAAAGCTATTAACACTCCTATGAGCACCTCCACTAAGTTAGAAATTGATGAAAGTGGAGAAAGCTTCGATCAAAAAACCTATAGGGGTATGATAGGAAGTTTACTTTACCTCACTGCAACTAGACCAGACATAATGTTCAGTGTAGGACTTTGTGCTAGATTTCAATCAAACCCTAAGATATCTCATCTCAAAGCAGTTAAAAGAATACTCAGATATCTTAATGGTACCACAAATCTAGGATTATGGTACCCAAAATCAGAGAAGCTTGAGTTAATTGCTTATGCTGATGCGGACTTCGCTGGCTGTAGATTAGATAGAAAAAGCACATCAGGAACATGTCAATTCTTAGGACATGCCCTTGTTTCCTGGTCATCTAAGAAACAAAACTCGGTTACACTATCAATAACCGAAGCTGAATATATTGCAGCAAGTGCATGCTGTGCACAAGTTGTTTGGATGAAAAATACCTTAGAAGATTATAAAGTTCATCTTAAAAATATTCCCATTAAATGTGATAACACAAGTGCAATATGCCTAACAAAAAACCCTATACAACACTCAAGAACAAAACATATTGACATCAGACATCACTTTATACGAGATCATGTTACGAATCATGATGTAATCATAGAATTCATTGATACGAAACATCAACTAGCTGATATCTTTACAAAACCTCTAAGTGAAGAACAATTTGATTTCATAAGAAGAGAATTAGGAATGTTGATGTGTCCAAATACTTAAACTAGTTAAAATTATTTTTCGGACGTTATTGATTACTATTACATGCCTTGGTATCACTTGATCAAATAATATGTTGGAAATTATGTGATAAATGTTTTTGAAAATCAGTAGCTTACTCATATCCGAATGCATGTAAGAGTTCATCTTATTTTCGGTTTGAATGCTAAAAATAGGATTTTCCTGTACACTTTTATGAAAACTTTTTGAAAAATGAGTTTCCTCCTTCAAGCAACGAACTATAACATAACAAGGAGAAGAGATATTCAAAGTATTATATGTGTCATGCCTTCCTTTATGTGCTTGATAACTTGCTGGAATCACATCTACCAAGCTTTTTGATAATGCTACCATGCTTTTTGTTGATGACAAAGGGGGAGAAAAATATGAATTGATATGGTTGCTATTACTAATGTTATGATTAGGCCATACCTGCTATCACTGATAATGATATGGTTGCTATTACTGATGTTGATATGGTTGCTATCACTGATGCTATGATTAGGCCATACTTGCATCACCAAGAAATATATGATTGCTATATGCCCTGTATCAAGATATCAAACAAAAATTTGCATCGTACGAACTGATATCTTACCATGTGATGCAATGCTACACTTGCTAAAATATTCGAAATGTGTACATCATGTAATGATATCAAAATCTTGCTTCACAGCTTTACATGTCGATATCTTACAATATGATGTATTGCTACAATAACAATCATTCAAATTTGAAAATGTATGTCAAGCCTTGACATCATCTTCAAAGAGATACATTATGATAGGAATCATGATGGGAATATGTCTCTTGAATTTATAAAGTTTTAAATTCAAGAAGTATGACATATAGACAGGGGGAGTTAAGGTTAACTCCATTATCAATTGATTGTCATCATAAAAAAGGGGGAGATTATTGAATCTCAGATTTTGATGATGAAGTCAATTGTCATTTGTTGTCTAATGTATGTGTTGAGATAAGTGTGCAGGATTAACTACGATGAAAGTAAGACATGCAGTAGGAGTTGCGCAGGAGTCATGACAATGATCACGTTGGGAGTTCGAGAGCTCGACGGAAGTTCGGACAATCGTCGGAGGTTCTACGGGAACAAATCCGAGAAGTCCAGAAGCTTGCCAAAGGAGCTCATCGGAACTTGCCAAGTGGATCGTCGCAGTCTAGGAGTTTGCCGGAAGTCCGCAGGAGTATCACCGAGGGTTCATCGGATGATCGACGGAAGTTCACCGGAAACTCGCCGGAAGAAGCCAGTGACGCACCAAAGCAAGCTGCAGAATATGTCTTAGGAAATAATCGTAGTTAGCACTTTGATTAAGTTAGAAATGGGAGGTGATCCCATTAGCTTAATCCTGGGACAATTGGGCCCCTGAAGAACTCAAATTGGGTCGAATGGTTCAACCGCCCAGGTAGGGAGGTAGCACCGCCCAGGCTATGTCTCCCAGCAAGACTGGGCGGTGCAACCGCCCCAGCCAAGAGGTGCAACCGCCCAGGGCTCAGTCTCCGAGCGAGACTGGGCGGTGCAACCTCCTCTGTCAGGAGGTAGCACCGCCAGAGCTCAAGTTTCGAGCTCTGTTAGGCGGTGCAACCGCCTGAGCTCGGTCTTCGAGCTCTGGCAGAGAGGTGCAACCGCCCCTGACAGAGGTGGCACCGCCCAGAGGCTCAGTCTTCGAGCTCTACCAGGCGGTGCAACCTCTCCAGTCAGGAGGTGCAATCGCCTGATCCCGGAATTCCGGGATTTGATCGTTTTGAGCTCCAAATTTGAACTGGGTTGGGGCCTATAAATATCTCACCCATTCAGCACTGAAAAGATACAGACCTACACCGAATTCTTGATCTTTTCTGTGATTCTAAGAGCTCAAATTTGTGTAAAGTCCAAAAGTTCTCCTCTTTCTGTTCTTCAAGTCTTGAGTTGTAAAGAGAGGAGAGAAAGGTTCTGTAAGGGTTGTCTCCTGAGCCCGTCAAAAGGAGTGAAAATGTAAAAGGGCAGTTGGCCTTCGCCTATTGAAGGAAGGCCTCTAGTTGACGTCGGTGACCTCGTCGGTGGAGGAAGCCTGATCCCAGAATTCCGGGATTTGATCGTTTTGAGCTCCAAATTTGAACTGGGTTGGGGCCTATAAATACCCTACCCATTCAGCACTGAAAAGATACAGACCTACACCGAATTCTTGATCTTTTCTGTGATTCTAAGAGCTCAAATTTGTGTAAAGTCCAAAAGTTCTCCTCTTTCTGTTCTTCAAGTCTTGAGTTGTAAAGAGAGGAGAGAAAGGTTCTGTAAGGGTTGTCTCCTGAGCCCGTCAAAAGGAGTGAAAATGTAAACGGGCAGTTGGCCTTCGCCTATTGAAGGAAGGCCTCTAGTTGATGTCGGTGACCTCGTCGGTGGAGGAAGCCAAAAGTGGAGTAGGTCAAGACTGACCGAACCACTCTAAATCTCTGGTTTGCTTTTATTTTGAGCACTTTATCATTACTGCAAACCTCCTACATAGCTACTGCTCTCTGCGCTTTTACGAACAAGTTTCTAAGTTCTGATCTTTCCGAATCTGCATTCAGACATAAATCGGTGTTTTCGTATGATCTTTACATTGCAGTTTACATTTACGTTTTGATTCTATTTATAACTGCAAACTGTCTTCTGCGCTTTTACGAACGAGTTTCTTTGTAGTTTACGTTTACGTTTTGATTCCATTTATAACTGCAAACTGCCTTCTGTGCTTTTACGAACGAGTGTCTAAGTTCAGATCTTTCCGAATCTGAGCTTAGATGTAAACTGCGCTTAGACGCAATCTACGCTTAGACGCAAACTGTGTTTAGACGCAAACTGCGCTTAGACGCAATCTGCGCTTCGACGCAAACTGCGCTTAGATGCAAACTGCGCTTAGACGCAATCTGCATTTAGACGCAAACTACATTTATACGCAAACTGCGTAAACTACGCTTAGACGCAAACTGTGTTTGGACGTAAACTGAACTTAATCATAAGTAATCTTAGAATCAGCTTTTGCATCAAAATAGTTTTTATCGAACGAACGCAGCTTTCGTTTTTAATCGCTGTAAGATTTCCGCTGCACTAATTCACCCCCCCCCCCTCTTAGTGCTCTCGATCCTAACAAGCAAAACTTATATTTCAAGAAGCAAGAGTTGCTTTCTTGAACATCTCAAAATTACTAGCTTGCGTGTCTTAAAATTGTAAACTTGCCATCGTACTACCATGATGATGAGCATGCCTTACCTTCATGATTGTAATTGAATATCTATAGCAAAACCTTGTCCGAATGCAATAAAGAGTCAAATTTCATTTTCGGATTCTCTTGATCCTAACATATCAAGTTTACTCTCTTCCGAACTTAACAAGCATATGTCATATCAAGTTTAGTTCATATCATTGATTTTTGACATATGTAATCAACTAGCAAATACATCTCTCATACACATATCATGTGGAAAATATTTTTTTGAGAAATGGATTTGATGAATATGGATGAAAGTGTTTTTACTTGCAAGGATTTGTTTCACATACATATCTTGATCCTTGAAAAAATGAAGCATGATTTAATCTCTCATCGATTCTAACTTCACTTGAAGTAAACTCACAAATAGCATGTATCACAAATAGTCTTCCTCCTTCATGCAAAAAGATAATAACAAATAAAAAAGGAAGAAGTTTTCAAAGCTATCTCCATGTCATGTTTTCCTTGAGATGTTTGTATAATTGATATCCTATCACTCACTATTGGAAAATGACATGAACCTAGTTATGACATGAATAATTGCAAGCACTTATGTTTAAAATTTGCTTATATCGTTCTATGTTTTGTTGATGACAAAGGGGGAGAAATATATGAATTGATGCTATGAACACTGATGCTATGCTTGCATCATCAAGAGATATATGAATTGATATGATTGCCATATTTGCAATGCTTGCATCATCAAGAGATATATGAATTGATGCTATGATTGCCAAACTTGCATTATGCCATGTTTGCATCATGCGTTAAGATATCAAGAACTTCTATCATAATTTTACGCGTTGATATCTTACCATGTGATGAAATGCTACAATTGATAAACATTTGAAATGTTTGCACTATGATATCAAAAGCTTACATCGCAATTTTACATGTTGATATTTGATAATAGAAAACTTGCATGATGATAAAACTTGATATTATGTTTTTCATGCAATGAGTTGAACCAATATCACAAACACTTGATTGTAGTACTTCTCCTTTTTGTTGATGACAAAGGGGGAGAAGTATGTTGATGACATGACATGTTATGCATAAGTTTATGCATAAGTTCATGATGACATGTTGCAAGTATTCATGATGAATATTGCAATGACTTGAATTCAGTTTGAATTCAAGGTTCTATCAATATGGCATATTGATAGGGGGAGTTTGTTTAAACTCCGGGAGTTAGGTTTAACTCGTCATCAAGTGGTTGTCATCATCAAAAAGGGGGAGATTGTTGAATCTCGTATTTTGATGATGAAACTACTTGATATATATTTATGATTTAATATGCGTTTTGAGTGACGCAGGATGCTTTGATCAGGATGAGACAATTAAAGCAGGAAAATCATGTTGTGCCGGAGAAACATGTCAGAAGATTGGACGTCGAGCCGGTGGATCGGTCGACGTATCGACAGAAGGCTTCGGGCCGTAGACTCGGGCATCGGGCCAAGAAGAGTGGGTATTGTGCCAAGGATATCGGAGTTGCGGAGTTAACTGGCCGATTGGGCAATAGGCCGCAGGAGAGGACGATGCGCCGAAGAATCGGACGAAGCATCGAGGGACCAATGACATGCCGGACAACTTGGTTAATTGCTTAGGATTAATTGTCTCGATCGAAGTTTTGCTTTAAGTGTGCAGGATTAACTACGATGAAAGTAAGATATGCAGCAGGAGTTGCGCCGAAGTCAAGACAATGATCACGTTGGGAGTTCGAGAGTTCGACGGAAGTTCGGACAGTCGTCGGAGGTTCTACGGGAACAAATCCGAGAAGTCCATGAGCTAGCCAAAGAAGCTCGTCAGAACTCGCCAAGTGGATCATCGCAAGTCCAGGAGTTTCCCGGAAGTCCGCAGGAGCATCACCGAGGGTTCATCGGATGGCATCGCCGGAAGAAGTGATTGACGCACCGGAGCAAGTTGCAGTAAATATCTTAAAAAAAATCATAGTTAGCATAATGATTAAGTTGGAAATGGGAGGTGATCCCATTAACTTAATCTTGGGGCAATTAGGCCCTTGAAAAACCCAAATTGGGCCGAATGGATCAACCCATTCGGACCCTGATTTCTGGCGGGAGGTGCAACCGCCCAAGCCAGGAGGTGGCACCGCTTGGGCTAAGTCTTCGAGCGAGACTAGGCGGTGCAACCGCCCCAGCCAGGAGGTGGCACCGCCTGGGCTCAGTCTCCGAGTGAGACTGGGCAATGCAACCTCCCCTGACTAGAGGTTGCACCGCTTGGGCTCGATCTCCGAGCACTAGCTGAGCGGTGCAACCGCCTCAGTTAGGAAGTTGCAACGTCTGAGCTCAGTCTTCGAGCTCTGGCAAGAGGTGCAACCGCCCCTGACAAGAGGTGGCACCGCCCAGAGGCTCAATCTTCGAGCTCTGCCAGGCGGTGCAACCGCTCCAGTCAGGAGGTGCAACCGCTTGAACCCGAAATTCCGGGAATTGACAGTTTTGAGCTCCAAATTTGAACTGGGTTGGAGCCTATAAATGCCCCACCCATTCAGCACTAAAAGAGCACTGAACACACACCGAAATCTTGATCTTGTTCTGTGATTTTTAGAGCTCAAAATTGTTGTAAAGGCCAAAAGTTCTTCTCCCTCTTTTCTTCCAAGTTCTGAGCTGTAAAGAGAGGAGAGAAAATTATCTAAGGATTGTCTCCTAAGCCCTTCAAAAGGAGTGAAACTGTAAAAGGGTGGTTGGCCTTCGCCTATTAAAGGAAGGCCTCTAGTTGACGTCGGTGACCTCGTCGGTGGAGGAAGCCAAAAGTGGAGTAGGTCAAGATTGACCGAACCACTCTCAATCTCGGTTTGCATTTACTTTGAGCATATTATCTTTACTGCAAACCTCCTCTAAAGCTTACTGCTTTCTGCGCATATACGATCGGGTTTTAAGCTTTGCACTTTCCGAATCAGCGTTTAGACGTAAATCTATTTTTTCGTACGATCATCATATTTCAGTTTGCGTTTACGTTTAGATTTCTATCATAATTGCAAACTGCCTTTATATCCTTGCTTAAATCGTATCTCGCCTAATCAAGTGATTTACGAATCAGCATTTAGACGTAAATCAGTTTCTTCGTACGAGCGTCGTATTTCAATTTGCGCTTATATTCTGGTTTTCATCATAACTGCAAACTGCCTTCATAGATTGACTTTAACATCATCTCGCTTGATCTTAAGTTAAAGTAATCTTAGAATCGGCTTTCACACCGAAATCATTTTTATCGTTCGAACGCAGTTTTTTTTATCGTTGAAAGATTTTCGCTGCACTAATTCACCCCCCCCCCCCCCCCTCTTAGTGCTCTTGATCCTAACATACATTGCATTGGGCAGTACCATCGCCTAACACCTGACACTGGGGGGTACCACTGCCCAAACTAGTGGTACCATTGCCCAGACTGGCGGTACCACCGCTTGACAATCTCTCGGAGACTATGTCTGGGCAGTACCACCGCCTGACATAGTCTCGAAGACTGTGCCATCTCTTAGGTCACTGTTTGAGCTTTTTCACTTGGCCCAACACAGCCCTTACATGGGCCCAACTAGCTCCTAATTGGGTTGGCTCAATTTTAATCTCAATTATATGCTAACTATGAATTATATGGCATACACTAAGCTAAATAAGTCCGATGAGTCTAGGTTTCTTCCGACAAGCTTTCGACGATCTTTTGGCGAACTTTCGACGATCTCTCGGCAATGTTCCAACAGACTCCCGGCAAGTTCTTGGACTTCACGATGATCTTCTTAGTGAGTTTCGACGAGCTTCTTTAGCAAGATCCTGGACTTCTCGGTTAATTCAGATAGAACTTCTGACGAATGTCTGGACTTCCGATGAACTCTCGAACTCCCAACGAAATCTCGTTCTTGACTCTAGGACTTCATTTTACTTTATGCCTTGCTATTATAGTTAATCTTGCATACATAAAACACACTTTGATCTAGACAATTATTACTAAGCATGAATCATGTTGTCCGGTATGTCATTGGTCCATTGATGCTTCGTCCGATTCTTCGGTGTATCGTTCTCTCTTGCGGCCTATTGCCCAATCGGCCAGTTGACCTCCGCAACTCTAATATCCTTGGCATAATATTCATTCTTCTTGGCCCAATGCTTGAAACCATGGCCCGAAACCTTCTGTCGATACGTCGACTGATCCTCCGACGCGATGTCCAATCTTCTAACATGTTTTTCTCCGGCCCAACATGATTCTTCCTGCTTTAGTTGTCTCTTCCCGATCGAAGCATCCTGCGTGACTCAAAACACAGATTAAATTATTAAACACTATTAATTGATTTCATCATCAAAATCCGAGATTGAACATTCTCCCCCTTTTTGATGATGATAACAAATTGATGATGAAGTTAACCTTAACTCCCCCTATCAATATGTCATATTGATAGAACTCTTGGATTCAAAAATCCAAGCAATATGTTATCATAAACTTATATATAACATCATCATACTTCTCCTCCTTTGTCACCAACAAAAAAGAAAAGTTCAACTATCAAGTGTTTAGGACATATTACAGTTCAAATCATTGCATTATAAATATAGTCTTTAGTTTTATCATCATACAAGCTATCAAAAATTTGAGTTTTGCAAGTTTATAAATTTTGCTATATGTGCAAGTTTAACATGTTTTGCTTCTTGAGATAGATAAGATAGCATTTCTTGGTGATGTTCAAGATAACAAGTTCTGCATCATGTAAGCTAGTGAATCTTATAATATTTTAGAAAATGCAATCTAGCAAATTTTTACATCATTTTAAAAGATGTAAGCTAGTAATATTTGAGATGTTAAAAAAAGCAACTTTTGAAATATGCAAGTTAGAAATTTTTGCTTCTCTTTTGAGAAGTGCAAGCTATCAATTTTGTTTTTTAGCAAGTTTTGCTCCCCCTTTGTCATTGTCAAATATAAAGGAAGAATACAATGTTGTAATTCTTTTCCGTTTACATCGATTTTCAAATCATGACAAAGGTAAACAACAAAAATAAATGTCAAAAGATCATATATCATTTTTGATAAGTTTCTTCTTTTTGTAAATAGAAAGCATGATAGGAAACAATCTTGATTCAAAAAGAAAACTCAAGTTATAATTCCAAGAATTCACAAGAAAAATCATAATTCATTTGACAAAAAGATTGTTGATTCATACATTTGAATAAATATTTTTTTAAACCAACATCACTTTAACTCATCATGCATTATTTCAAATGTAAAATCATCAAACATGATACTAACATTTATTTTCAAAACTTTCATCATTACTCCCATGCATGATACTAAAGCATTCATGATATCAAACATTAAATCAACATCTTTAAGCATTTATCACTTCATGATTGTTGGTACCAAACATTCATCATTTATTTTCTCTTCTTTAGTAAATAACAAGAAGAAACAAGGAGAAGAAATGATATAATATCTTGATTGATGCATAAGAAATCTCTAGTTATAAATCTCAAAAAATCAAGATAAAGCTCGTTCAAATTCAAATCATTAAATCAAAATTATTTTCAAGAGATTCATAAAAATGACATAGATAGATTCATTAATCTTTCCTTTTTAGAAAAAGGTAAGAAGAAACATAGGAGTTCAAAAACAAGATCTTGATTCATAGAGAAATCTCATGTATCAAATATCGAGAAATCAAGATGATGATACATATAAAAAAAATCATAAGTTATAATCAAGAGAAAAATCATCATTTATCTTCAAATTGTTCAACTTGTTAAATCAACAAAGTCACTTTTAAGAGATTAAAAAAAATGATACAAATATATTCATCAAAATCAATAAGATAGAGAAAAAAAAAATTTCAAATACAAATATTTTTCTCATTTTAGTTGTTTCAATTTAAGTGATTGATTTCATATAAGCATACTCAAGTTTTTCATATGAAAACCATACATCATGGTTTAAAATCGAAAGAGTAAATCTCATCATTGAAACCATCAAGATCAATAAACCATAAATTATCCAAAAATCATCATTGCTTCAAATCATCATACATAATTTAAATATAAAATCATCAAGCATTGATACTTATATTATTTCATATAAGCATATCTTTTTCATTTATATCAAATTAAAATATGCATCGTTTTTTAAACCAAAAAAGCAACTTTCATTAAGGTACAAACTAATAAGCCATAAATCACAAAAATCATCATGCATAATTTTAAAATATAAATTTATTAATCATGATCATTATACATAAAATAAAATCATCAATTATGGTATCAAAACATTTAATATTTTCATTACATCATTAAACATGTAATTTTCATAATTATTTTTAAAATTAGCTAGAAAAAGAAAAGCATGATCCCAATTTTTTTGGTATTTTCATTATTAAACATGTAATTTTCAAGAAAAATAATAAAACTAAATTAAAAATAACCCATGAAAAATCATCATGTAATTTCAAAGTAAACTAAAAGAGTTTCATTTGAGTTATTTACCTTACTGATGAGAGTCATCAAAGCGAAGTTTTTTTTATTTTTTAATTCTTATTTAATGAACTTTTTAAGTTTTATAGTAAGAAATTCAAGTTCATCATCACTTGAGCTTTCGCTCAAGTGGTCTTCATTTGTTCTAACTGTCAAATCCTTCATGTTCTTTGGAAGGTTATTCTCATGTTCGTTTTATGCCACATTGGTTATTTCGTAGGTCATTAATGACCCAATTAGTTCGATTGGAAAATGATTCAAATTTTTTGATTCTTGTATTGTCGTTACTTTCGAATCTCAATTTTTAGAAAGTGATCGTAAAACTTTATTAACAATTTTAAAATTTAAAAAATATTTACAAAGTGCTTTTAAACCATTGACGACATTCGTCAAACGGGTATACATATTAACAATCATTTCGCTCGGCTTCATTCGAAATAGTTCAAAATCATGCATTAAAAGATTGACTTTAGAATCTTTAACTCTAGTAGTGCATTCGTGTGTGATTTCAAGAGTGTGCCAAATATTGAATTTCATTTTGCATATAGAAATTCGATTGAATTCTTTTTTATCTAAAACGCAAAATAGAGCATTCATAGCTCTAGCATTTAAAGAAAAAGTCTTCTTTTCTAAATCGTTCCAATAGTTCATTGTAAGAGAAGACATTTGAAAATCGCTTTCGATAATATTCCATAAATTCAAATCCAACGAAAACAAGAAAACTCTTATTCGAGTTTTCCAATATGTGTAGTCTATCCCATTGAACATGGGAGGACAAATGAGAGAGTAACCCTCTTGAAAGCCGAAAAGAGCCATTTCTCTTTGGGTGTTCAACCAAATGAGAAAATCGCGACTCTAATATCAATTGTTAGAAACGAGTTGGCTAGATCGGACATCATATATAGCGTAGGACTTTATGCTAGGTTTCAATCTAATCCTAATCTATCTCATCTTAAAATAGTTAAAAGAATACTTAGATATCTTAATGGAACCACAAATCTAGGACTATAATATTCAAAATCTAAAAACTTTAAATTAATTGCTTATGCTGATGTGGATTAGATAGAAAAATTACATCCGGAATATGTCAATTCTTAGGACACGCACTTGTCTCTTGGTCTTCTAAGAAACAGAACTCGGTTGCATTATCCACAATCGAAGCCGAATACATTGTAGCTAGTGCATGTTATGCACAAGTTGTATGGATGAAAAATACATTGAAAGATTATAAAATTTACCTTAAGAATATTCCTATAAAATGTGATAATACAAGTGTAATATGTTTAACAAAAAATCATATTCAACACTCTAGAACTAAACACATTGATATTATACATCACTTTATATGAGATCATGTTAATAATCATGATGTAATCCTAGCGTTTATTAATACAAAACATCAACTAGCTGACATCTTTACAAAACCTTTAAGTGAAGAATAATTTGATTTTATTAGAAGGGAGTTAGGAATGTTAAATTATCCAAATGCATGAATATAATGTTTATCTTTTCCAAACTTTCTCGATTCTTTAAAACTCTCATGAAACTATTTCATAAATAAGGCTTTCATGAAATTCAAAATATGAATCTACTAACTATTAAATTTTTAATGAGAAATGGATTTGATTTATGAAGGTTTATTCATGAAATTTCTCTTTCATATGATACTTCTTTCACATAAATTCTTCCATACTCTTCTCATGAAAGAAGTTTTATGAAATTTTAAGTACCAGTTGATCACTTACAAGAATGAGGATTTGATTTCATATGAATATTTTGATCCTTTTTCATAAATCCCTTCTTTTTGTCAAATTAAAGCATAATTTAATGAAACTTGTTTTTGACTTAGTTCAAATCATTTTATAAATTTGGTTCTTAATAGATTTCCTCTTTACTTTCTTGTCTCTACTTTATGCAAATGTTTTGATGACAAAGGGGGAGAAGTTGATGGAATCTATCACTTTAATATTGATAACTTTTTATATTTTTAAATGTTATCATGCAACGATGCAATATTAATTGAATAAATTAGTGTGAACCATGCTTGAATTTTACCACACTTGCATTGGTGAATTGTTCTCCTTTTTGTTAATGACAAAGGAGGAGAAATGATATGTTAAATTGATGATAAAATTAACATTATAAATGTATACAATGTATCCTATCGTAAATGATTATCATAAATACTTGTATGTGTTGTGTATGCTTGAAATATTATTGGAATCGTCATATACATTGCAACACATTGTAAATGCTTGAAACATATCAAAATGTATTTCGTATGCATTGTAGATAAATGTCTTTCATTATGATAAGATATCTTGAGCTTAGCTTGCTATTTTACAATTGATATCTTGTCATGGAATGATGGATTGCTATCTATGTCATATTGCTATGTTTCATATTTAAAATTCGTATCATACTTGAAAATGATGATTATCTATCATTAGACTTGAAAATAGATGTCATGCCTTGATATTATTTTTATTGATAAATATGTGGCATCGTATTTTGAGAATGTTAAATCATGATAGAAATTATAACGTGCATGTTGATAAGTTTAAATGAACTTAACTTATCGGTTTGATATTTAAATTCAAAGGCTTGAATTCAAGAATGTCTTTTCTCAAAGTATGACATATAGACAGGGAGAGTTAAGGATAACTCTGTCATCAATTGTTTGTCATCATAAAAAAGGGAGAGATTGTTGAATCTCGAATTTTGGTAATGAAATCAATTGTAAATTGTTAGATCTAATCTATATGTTGATAAGAGTATACAGGATTAACTATGATAGCAGTAAGACACAAAGCAAGTGTTGTGCTGGAGTCAAGATCAAGATCTCGTTGGGAGTTCAAGAGTTTATCAAAAGTCCAGACGTTCATCAGAAGTTCTGCCAGAACTAACCGAGAAGTCCAAGAGCTTGCCAAAGAAGCTCATCATAAAGTTCAGGAGCTTGCTGGGAGTCCGTCGGAATATTACCGATAGTTCGTCGGAAGGGCAATTGACGTACTAGAAAATGATGCTTTGTCAATTATCTTAATTATTGTAGTTAGTCCGTAAATTAGGATTGGGAGGTAATCCCACTAACTTAGCTATGGGCCAATTGGGCTCTTAACAGGGCTAGATTGAACAGCTCATTCAGCCCTTGAAATCATGGCCGATGGTGGCATCGCTTGAGAGACCCAGTCTCCCAAGTGGTCTGGGCAGTGGTACCGCTAGTAGTTAATGCTGCCAGCCATGGTATCGCCCTTGTTAGGTGGTGGTACCGCCAGAGCTCAGTCTCCAAGCTCTATCAGGCGGTGGTATCGCCTAGTGTCAGGTGTCATGCGGTAGTACCGCCCAATAATTGTGGTGGTATCGGCAGTACCACGAAATCTGGGGATATGATACTTTTTGGCTCCAATTTTGAATCCAATAGGGCCTATAAATATCCCACCCTTTTTTGCATGAAAGGACATGAAAGTGTTTAACATATTCTTGAATCTTTAGGGTGTTAAGTGTTGTACAAGTGAGAAAGAGTCCTCCCCTCCCTCTCTTAGCTTGTAAGAAAGAGGAGTGAGGCTTATAAGGGTTATATCCTAAATCCGAAAAAAGGAAAAAGAGCTATAAAAGGTGGTTAGTCTTCGCCTATTGAAGGAAGGCCTTTAGTGGACACTGGTAACCTCGACGGAGGAGGAATCCGAATGTGGATATAGGTCACGATGGTCGAACCACTCTAAATTCTAATTTGCTTTTCATTTGTGCAATTTACGTTACTGCAAACATCCTTAATCTTCTCTTTGCACTTTTACAAAAGCTTTCAAATTCAATTTCTCTCCGAAACCGATTGAATCGAAACAAATATTTTTCAGAATCGAGTTTAATCGGGAAAGTTTTCCGTTACACTAATTCACCCCCCTCTCTTAGTGCCACTCTTGATCCTAATATTATGTCCCACATTCTTAGTTATAAGTCATCTTTTACTTCACCAATTTTAATTTTTTAAATAAATCTATAATTAGTAAATCTATCACTATTATCTTCTATTAAAACTATGTCATTTATGGAATGTTCATTAAATAATTTTAAAATATAAATTTTTTTATTTTTAAATTTTATTATCATTAGTAATCATTCTTTAATCTTTATCTTTAATATATCTAATAGTATCTAAATTCTTATACTTCCTTTCTCTAACTTTAGCAACTCAATATATATCTTTTCTCTATTTTTAGTACCTAATTTATTATAAAAATTAGTAAAAACTTTATATCTTATCATTCTAATTACTCTTTTAGCCCCTTATTAAATTATATATTTTTAAATTTCTCCTCATTTTTAAAATTTTATCGATCTTTAAATCATGATAGTTTACAAACAATTGCCTTTTAAACTTCCTCATGCCACCACCGTCTCTTAAAGCTACATCTCTATTTTTAATTTTACTAAGAATTTTTTTTGTTAAGCTCTAAGTCTTATTTATCATCATAGTTTAAATAATACTAATATTATCTCCATCTATGTTCTAAGCTACCTCCTTTTTCATTTGATTCTTAAAAATCCTTATATTATCATCTTTAAATCCACCATCTAGTTCTAGTGAAATTTTCAACTATGTTTTTCTTTTTTAATTTTTGATGACAAATGTCTAATATCATCAACATATGTTGAGAAAAAAATCCTATCTGACTATAAGTATGCCCACTCACTCTTATAAGCAACAAATAATGCTCATCTCTCTTAGATCTATCAAAATCCAAAATCGTACCACCCTCTTTCTCTCTTCTGATAATCAAAAGCTCACATGCACCCTTTTAAATTCACAATATGTTTTCTTATATGACTATTCAAATATCATCTAATTATATATTTTTTCATTATAGGTATTTGTTCAATGGTATCATCTAGGTTTTTACAAAATTTCTTTTTAGTTTGATTATATAATCCAACTTAAGAGGCATAAGCACTTATAACATTTAAAACCTTTTCTCCTAAGATAAATTTTATAATTATAATTTTATCTTCAAAACTTTACACATTTACAATGTATATCAAATATTAAATATAATATTATTAATCTCGTTAGATTTTTTTCTACACACACTGTCCCTTGTAAACGGATAACATTTATTTTCTTTTAGTCATAATATCAATCGATTATAGTCTCTTTCCTAAAAATATTCTTATATTTTAAATTACTAACCTAATTCTCTATTCTTTGATTAGCTTTTTTTACTCATATTTATCTAAAATAATAAGAAAACTCTTTCCTTCTTTGCACCACATTTGGTGCTGATGTGATGGGCTGCTTTCGATCTACCTATTAGCCCAACACTTATAACTCGGAGACACACAATTGGCGAATGTACCGTGCATCGCTTTCAAAGACTGATCTCACCCTATATTAAACTCGATTAATATTCATATTCATAAGATTTCACATAATCTTATGTTGACTGATCTAATGCAATCTTTTTTTTATAATTTCAGTTTAAGAGTGACATTAGCGGTGTTCTTTAAGAAAAATAATGAGTAGAATTATGGGGAATAATGAGATGTGAAGCTAAGATGCAACACGTGTTGTATAACACTAAAACTTCAACTAAACCAGTAATAGAATATCTGATACAATAACTTAAAGCTTTAATCAGATTTCTACAGCTATAAACTACCTCGATAGACCAAAATTTCTCTGCTAAGTTACTACAAATCCTGATAGGTAAAAACTCAATAATAAAGGCTAAATCTAATTTAATTAACAGAATAAAAGAATAAACTTAGAAATCACCTGGAATCATATTATACATCCTAAGGAATGATTTCACCCTTTAGTATAGGTTTGTGGTTGAATCCATTCTCTAAGGCTAAGATCAAGATTCCTCCTCTACGACCTTGATCATAAAAAGGGTTTTACAATGGAAAATCTTTGTGGAAAAGAGACAAGGAGGATTTTTTTTCCATATATACAACCAAACAACAGATCTACTTTATACAAAAGAAATGATGTGTTGGGAAGGGAGAGGAGAAGAATAAAAAAAAAAAAAAAATCACAAAGATCAATAATCAAATAATTGATACAATATTTAACATCGTTAGGTAAATCCCAACCTATATTCATGGAGAAAATCAAATTCTTCAATATATGAGATTAATTATAAAATTCTTAAATTATTCTAAATGAAATACTGACTCCCCTTATATCCCTCCTAGAAAAGTAGAAGTAGAACCAAACAAAAACCCCAAGACTCAAAATATGATCATATAAACAAACATAATTAGGACTCCTAAAAATACCTTTCAACCTTAATAATATATAAGTGCTAGGGCAATAATAAACGTTATGTGTAATCATACCTAATAAATCTCATTAAAACACCAAATCAATGAAACAATAATAATGGACACAATTAATGAAATTAATTAATTAAATTTTTAAAGAATTTTTTAGCATAAGATATCTAATAATCTCTCACAAAACTTAAAATTTAAATAAATATAATTATTAAAATATAAAATATTTCCTGAAATAATTTGCTCTAAAATTGGTGAAGTGTCTCTAAATACTTAAACTTCACTTAGTATGATGGTTTCCATCAAGATAAAATAGAAAGAATCAGGTCTTCTATATTTTTTTTCTCTTACATTTTAACTACCACACACAAAGTATTAATATCTATATTGCGATATTATGTATTATTGGCAGTGAATTATACTTTGATTATACATAAGAGTTTCTAAGGATTACAATCGAACTCATATAAAAGAACTAATATGGAGTCACATCTCATAAAAAATATCATTTCAAATGTTTTTAGAGTTATATTCTTCTTATATCTCTATTTATGCACTAATATACTTTTTATTCTTTATTTTTTAATATCTTTCCTAGCTAATTAATCTGTTTATTGGTAAATCTCCTTCAGAGATTTTTATTATAGAGGTTGGATTTCCACCATGAAAGGCTCGTTATTTGATAGTCTATCTCCCTATATCATAAAAATAGTTATTTTATTTAGCCTTTACCATAATTATAAAGTCACATCACATTTTTTATGATGGAATCCTTGAAAACGTGTAATTCATTTCATGCGTGATATAATCATTCATATTGTCTAATATTAATTTTGAATATAATATATACTGTAATGTGTCATGACGAAAAGGTGATAAATAATTATATATATTGAATAAATTCATAAATATGAACATGATATTGTCCCAACTACATTGTATTCCAAATTTGAAATGCCCTCACATATGCAAGGAAATTTAGCATATGAACAAAGTAACAAAACATTTTGTCTTACTAATATTCATAACATTGTCATTTATGCATCACATGATATTTGTCATATTGATTTTTTTCATAAAAGTATATTCTAACATCAATAACATTATATCTTTATTTCCCATAGGTTCCCACATTTTTTTTTTTCTTTGAGAAAAGTGGAAGTGTATTGGTAGCTAGAATCAATACAAGTTTTTGTTATTTATGGAGAAAAAAAATCCAAGAAGATTTTTTTAAGTTTAACCATCCAAATACATGTATATGCTGCTGCTTATATTAAATGCATCAGACATGAAATGAAACTGAATGAATCTAGTAAATTATGCATGTATAACAAGTATATGAAAAAAATATACATGTATTTCGTGATCTAAGATTCATGTATATGTGTATGAATGCATAAAAATAATATACAAGTTTTAGTAACTCATGCAAAGCTAACAGATTAATGTCATCTCATAAAAGGAATAGTGTTTCAATCGTACATATTTTGAATTTATTATATTACAAGAAGCTTAAAAATATAAATATATATATATATCTAATGCATTATAATTAACTTTGAATTCATATTAAAATGGGTAGAAAGATGAAATGAAGACAGCACTTGGAATTCATTAAAAATAGTGAGAATGCCCCCCCCACACAATTCTAAAATCAAGGATAATGAGAATACAAGACATAAATTAGCATATATGTTGTTTGGCAATATAAATATATATACATATAGCAAAGTAAGAAAATTTTGTAGAACACATGTATACAATGTGAAATTTTGGCAGCTACGGTATTAAATTGAATACATAAATCAAATAATTGTAAGTCACAATATAAGTTAGTGCTCAATCATAAACTATTATTAATATTAAGCAGTGACCAGTTAAGCAAGGTATTATCAAATTGAGTATCAACATGATTTGAATATTAGTATAAATGACAATAAATAGGTTTCCTTCACAGATCATTATTAAAAAAAATAAAAAAAAATCAACCAAAAATTGGATTGACATGTTCCTGATATTATAGAAATACCATATATTATTTGAAATTTTGGCTGGTTAACTCTGCAAAACCCACTTGGATGGTTCACCACTATTAATTAAATGAAACCCATACAACAAATTAATTTTAACACTACTCTCTCTTTATCAAAAGCTTAAAGAACCAAATCTTTAAAATATTGCAAGCTTTACTTCATTATTATTATTATTATTATTATTTAATACTTTCTCAAATCCTGATCCATCAGTTTTTGCCTGCCTACAATAAGCGACGGTGCAAAGAAAGAAACATAAGAGAGAATAATATCAATTTATATCAACTTGAAATATATCATATATGTAAGCAAAGACATATGTTTGTATATAACTTATCTGTAAAACAAAATTTTCCGCATTAGAATAGCAAATGAAAAGGAAATATGGAAGAAGGCAGAGTAGCTCCTTCTCTCTGTCATTCCGATTAATCATGTGTGAAACCATTGGGTTTTTTTTAATTTTTCTTAAAAATATATCTTAGTTATTGATTTAAAAGAAAACTGGTCTTTAAGCTAATGAATACACACCAAGTAATAATTGCTTTTATTCATAAGGCAGAGCATCCGATAGTAAGGAGTAAAATAAATAGAACATGTGCAAAAGCAAAACTGCATTTTTCTAATCATCAATCAGTGAAAGAAAATATCCGAAAAGGTCATTATCATACGTAGAATAAACTATTTGCATATTAAAAGGAGCCTTTAAATCCACATCACTTGAAAATCTAAAAAAAAATAAAAAGATCTAACCATCTAGAAAAATAGCAACAGAAACGTATCTCTTGACAGCCAAAACCAACTGCATGCCTTTAGATTCACCGATCGGAACCTAAAAGTTCAAGATTTGACACAGGATGATGATATCCATGCATCATATTTACTGGGACGAAAAAAGGGTTCTCTGATCTGGGCGGCAGCCGGAGCATCCAACACATGAAGCACACCAACCAAAAACAAGAATATCTACACATCGACATCAGCGGAGGACATCATTGACAAGATGTGACATGATAGAATCAGACTGGGATTCCATCATTTCTTGCGTCGTCCAATAGAAACTCGATAATAAAAATTAAATCTGCTTTAATTAATAAAATTAAACCAAAAAAAAGAATGATTCCATCTCTTGGTGCGGGTTTGATCTTTGTGAAAAAAAACAAAAAGAAGAATATTTTTTTTCTTTATGTAAAACTAAACAACATTTAGTCTTGAGTTGATATGTAATGGTCTATGTGTAATCATAGTCGATAAATATTATTAAAATATCAAATAAATAAAAAGAACAGTAATAGACATAATTAATAAATAAAATTTTGAGATTTTTTAATAATAAAATATCTAACAAGTTCTTCCCGCCATTGATTTGGAAGAGCTAACCCAACGTATGCCTGATGTAGGGAACAGATTGTTTGAAGAAGCTCGTCCAAGGTGTCATTCTTCCCATCTCATCCCGCTGTCTGCTCTTTCACCCTGTACACCTGCAGCCCGAAGCGCACACGCAGCCGATGCCATGCGAAGAACACGCACCTGTCGCCGTCGTAAAAGACCGGCACCATCCACCAGTCGTTCGGGATGCCATGCGCCGCTGCAACTCCCACCTCCCACCTCTTCCGTCGGTCACCCAAACGTATATCTCTTCATCGTCGAAATCCACGACGCTCGTGCAGCCGGCGGCTACCCCCAGCCAGACGCTGCAGTAGCTGCCGGCGACGTGCGTCAAGGTCACGCCCTGCGGCAGAGCCATGTTGTACGCCCGTTCCTCCTCCACGTGGAAGGCCACGATGTCTCGGCTCTCTCCCGTCGAAGAAGACGGATAAGGCCTTGCTGAAGATACGTCGATCGTTGCAGATGATGGTCTCCTTCGAGGCCCTCCATGATTTCTCGCCGGAAGTGTGTATGAAGCACCTGTAAGCATCACCTTGTTCCAACCGAATCATCCTCTCGCATGAAACCACGTTGAGATCCCGGGTGGCCGATCGGGCAGGGTCAAACAGTAATCCAAAGGCGGAATCGCTATGGGGTCGGTGAAAAGCAAGGGAGCAGCTTTGTGGACTTCGTCGTCGGGTTCACCACGAGGTGGTGATTAGATAAGAATCTCTTGGAGAGGAGAAGCCCATCGCACGCACTCGTTTAAGTAATAGATCTCGACCGAAAGGGTGAGGAGGTCATTATGTGATCCTTTATAATTGAATAAATATATAATTAAATTAATTAAATTTTGATTATTGATCAATAGAAAATGAGTATATATTATAATAGAATTTGTTATGGGATACCCTTGATGGAAAGTCTTATCTTAATAATTTATTCTAGACTCTTTGTTATCACCTATAAATAGACAAGATCTCTAGGGGTTAGGATGCATCTCACAAAGGACGCAATTGAGATATTATAATTTATTTCTCAGTCTCCCTACACCATCAATCTATGTGGTCCTATGAAAAGATAGGAAGAGAGAAAAATGAGTGTTTAGTTCTCCTTGTAAATTAACAATGATTTTAGATCTAAACACGATCCTCATATTATACAAAGATCCTTTTTAGATGGTATCAAAAGGTACGCATCATAAAAACTAATATAATATTATTTGATTTCAATCTTAGCATAAATTTTTTTTCGTATTACATATAGTATATCACAGATTTTATGCTTACAATTGATACCAAACCCTAGGTTCTTGAAGTCAAATATCATAAATCTATTATTTTCTAATTTACGATGTTTGAATGATTCATGTATTATCGATCTATCTTCCTATCTATCCCGTGAGATTTTTTGTATCATCGTCTTCCATGATCGCGAGGCAACGACAGTTGCGCTGGTTGTATAGTGCACAACGACAATAGTAACATCGCTATCGTTGGAAGTCATAATAATTGCACCAACACTACTACGTGTAGTCTTCTACGATGAATGTGCCAGCATCAAATGGTGAGTCATGCATCACATTGATCACATACAGTAGGCAGGCAACCCCACATGGGTAGAAACTGTGTCCGACGGCGACTGCGTGAGGGCAGCAATCACTCCCAAGCGATAGTCGCGCGTGGGCAAAAGTCGTGTCCAAGCGGTGGTCGCGCGAGGGCAGTAACCGTGCGCGGGCATAAGCCACACCCAAGTGACAACCACATGCCGAGTTGGTGTTACAAGGGGGCCGCATAGTCACTAGCCACCCGCAAGCAATTACAGCACAAGTAGCAACGATAGTGCAAGGTAGCAAATTAGGGTTTTTAGGTAAATTATAATTTTGCCCTAGGATTTTCTTTTGGTCAAATTATAGCTTTGCCATTTTGTATTTTATTAATATATTTTAGTATTTTGATAGTTCTAACCTTTAGAAATATCATAATTACACCTTATATCCTATTAATAAAATTATAAATTTTCCCTTATAAAATTAATTTTTTTTAATTTATATTCTCAATTATAAAATTGACAAATATGATTTATTTTAATTGTGATTAAATTTGACCATGGTTCTATTTTGATTATTTGATTAAATTTATTTTTGATTAAAAAATATAAATTATGATTTACTTTTATAGTTTTCTCATATGACTTATTGATTATATTTTGCATATGGTAAATAAAATCTAGTTATTATTCTTGGATATTTCTTTGGTTATTCACATGTATGTATTTGAAATTATGACATAATATTTATCTGCATGATTTATATGTTATCATTGTTGAATCTCGGATTTTGATGATGAAGTCAATTGTCATTTGTTATCTAATCTATGTGTTGAGATAAGTGTGCAGGATTAACTACGATGAGAGTAAGACAAGCAGCAGGTGTTGCGCCGGAGTCAAGATCATGATCACGTTGGGAGTTCGAGAGTTCGACGGAAGTTCGGACGGTCGTCGGAGGTTCAGCGAGAACAGATCCGAGAAGTCCAGAAGCTTGCCAAGCGAAGCTCGTCGGAACTCGCCAAGTGGATCGTCGCAAAGTCCAGGAGTATGCCGGATGTCCGCAGAAGGATCACCGAGGGTTATCGGATGATCGACGGAAGTTGGCCGGAAACTCGCCGGAAGAAGCGATTGACGCATCGGAGCAAAGCTGCAGAAGTTGTCTTAGAGTTAATCGTAGTTAGCATGATGATTAAGCATGAAAATGGGAGGTGATCCCATTAGCTTAATCTTGGGGCAATTGGGCCCCTGAAAAGATTCAAATTGGGCCGAATGGAGTGAACCATTCGGACCCTGATTGCACCAGGAGGTGCAACCGCCCCAGCCAGGAGGTGCAACCGCCTGGGCTGTGGGGTTGGGAGGTGCAACCGCCCCAGCCAGGAGGTGCAACCGCTAGGGCTGCGAGGCTGGGAGGTGCAACCGCCCCAGCCGAGAGGTGCAATCGCCCAGAGCTCAGTCTTCGAGCTAGACTGGGTGGTGCAACCTCCTCTGCCAAGAGGTAGCACCGCCAGAGCTCAAGTTTCGAGCTCTGCCAGGCGATGCAACCATCGAGCTCAGTCTTCGAGCTCTGGCAGAGAGGTGCATCAGCCTGAGCTCAGTCTCGAGCTCTGCCAGGTGATGCAATCACCAAGCTCAGTCTTCGAGCTCTGGCAGAGAGGTGCATCAGCTTGAGCTCAGTTTCGAGCTCTGCCAGGTGATGCAACCAACGAGCTCAGTTTCGAGCTCTGCCAGGTGATGCAACCACCAAGCTCAGTCTTCGAGCTCTGCCAGGTGATGGAACCATCGAGCTCAGTCTTCGAGCTCTGGCAGAGAGAAGCAATCGCCTGAGCTCAGTCTTCGAGCTCTGCCAGGCGGTGCCACCTCTCCAGTCAAGAGGTGCAACCGCCTGATCCCAGAATTCTGGGATTTGATCGATTTGATCGTTTTGAGCTCGAATTTTGAATTGGGTTGGGGCCTATAAATACCCCACCCATTCAGCACTGAAAAGATACAGACCTACACCGAAATCTTGATCTTTTCTGTGATTCTAAGAGCTCAAAAGTGTTGTAAAGCCTTTAAGTCTCCTCCTTCTGTTCTTCAAGTTTTCAGTTGTAAAGTGAGGAGAGAAAGGTCTGTAAAGGTTGTCTCCTGAGCCTGTCAAAAGGAGAGAAATTGTAAAAGGGCAGTTTGGCCTTCGCCCATTGAAGGAAGGCACCTAGTTGACGTCGGCAACCTCGTCGGTGGAGGAAGCCAAAAGTGGAGTAGGTCAAGGCTGACCGAACCACTCTAAATCTCTGGTTTGCGTTTATTTTCGAGCACTTTATCATTACTGCAAACCTCCCTCATTACTACTGCTCTCTGCGCTTTCACGAACAAGTTCTAAGTGCTGTTCTTCCGAATCTGCATTCAGACGTAAATTCGTATTTTCATACGTTACTGTTTACGTTTACGTTTGATTCTGCAGAACTGTCTTCCGTGCTTTTACGAACGAGCTTCTTTGCAGTTTATACTTACATTTTGATCCTATTGATAACTGCAAACTTTCCTCTACGATTTTACGAACGAGTTTCAGCATTTAGACGTAAAACTGCATTCAGACGTAAATCGGCTTTCCTTGCTCAATCATCAGATCTCAGTTCACGTTTACGTCTTGATTCCAACTGCATACTGCCTTCTGCGAGTATACAAACAAGTTTCAAAGTTTAGACGTAAATCTGCGTCTAGACGTAAAACTGCGTTTAGACGTAAATCTGCGTTTAGACGTAAATCTGAGTTTAAGACGTAAATCTGAGTTTAGACGTAAATCTGCGTTTAGACGTAAAACTGCGTTTAGACGTAAGTTTGCGTTTAGACGTAAATCTGCATTTAGACGTAAATCTGCGTTTAGACGTAAAACAGCGTTTAGACGTAAATATGAGTTTAGACGTAAACTGCGCTTAGACGCAAAACTGCGCTTAGACGCAATCTGCGCTTAGACGCAAACTGCACTTAGATACAAACTGAGAATTTGCTTTTGCATCACAACAGTTTTTGAACGAACGCAGCTTTTGGTTTTTAATCGCTGTAAGATTTCCGCTGCACTAATTCACCCCCCCCCTCTTAGTGCTCTCGATCCTAACAATTGGTATCAGAGCAAGGTTAACTCTCTAAAGGATTAAAACCCAAGAGAGATGGCTTACGCCGGAAACCAAGAGGGGCATTCAATTACACGTCCACCCATGTTCAGTGGAACGGACTACACTTACTGGAAGACCCGAATGAGGATCTTTCTTATTTCTATGGATTTTGAACTTTGGAACCTTGTTGAAAATGGATTTTCAAAATCTTCTCTTCCAATGATCGATTGGAACGATTTGGAGAAGAAGGCTTTCGCTCTCAATGCAAAGGCTATGAATGCCTTATTTTGCGCACTTGATAAAAACGAGTTTAATCGTGTTTCAACTTGCGAAACTGCTTTTGATATTTGGCACACACTTGAAGTGACCCACGAGAGCACAAGTAGAGTGAAAGAGTCAAAAATCAATCTGTTGCTGCATTCTTTTGAACTTTTCCGAATGAAACCGAGTGAAACCATTGGCGACATGTTTACCCGTTTCACGGATGTCGTCAACGGTCTAAAAGGACTCGGAAAAAGTTTTTCGGATTTTGAACTCGTAAATAAAATACTAAGATCCCTTCCTAAAAGTTGGGATCCTAAAGTCACTGCCATTCAAGAGGCAAAGGATCTGCGCAACTTCCCTCTTGAAGAACTAATCGGGTCATTAATGACCTACGAAATGACTTGCAAAGCTCATGAAGAGCAAGAAGACATCCTTCCAAAGAACAGGAAGGATATGGCACTTAAAACTTCTGAATGCCACTTGAGAGAAAACTCAAGTGACGAGGACTGTGATGATGACTTGGCACTTTTGACAAGAAAGTTTAAGAAATTCTTCAAAAGAAACAAGTTTAAAAACGATGTGAAAAATAAACTTAAACCCAAGAAGGACCAAGTGATCTGCTATGAATGTAAAAAGCCGGGGCACTACAAAAGTGATTGTCCCCAAGTCAAGAAAAGAACAACAAAGAAGAAGGCGCTCCAAGCAACATGGGATGATTCGAGCGCATCTGAGGAAGAGGAGTCCAACACCGAGCAAGTTGCTCATTACGCCTTTATGGCCATCGAAGAGGAGGTAACGGATTTATTAGATGCTGATTTATCTTTCGATGAATTATTAAATGCCTTCCATGATTTATTTGATGAATGCAAAGTTATAAATAGAAAATACAAGTTGCTAAAAAAGGTACATGATAATCTTACTTGTGAGTTTGATAAGTTAAAAGTCGAACATCATGATAGTTTAAATTCATGTATCAAATGTCATGATTTAGAAACTATACAAAAAGAAAACTTGCTACTTAAGGACACCTTGAAGAAATTCGAGGTTGGTAGCAAGTCATTAAACATGATCCTTACAAACAAGGGTCATGCTCCCAAAAGAAGTGGGATTGGATTTGTGAGGAGTCCTCACAGAAATCCAACTACCTTTGTAAAAGGCCCCATCTTACATGTTCAACACCAAACCAAGTGCAACTTTTGTTGCAAATCTGGACACAAGACACATTGTTGTCCATTCAAGAAAATAAGTCCAAACAAATTAATTTGGGTTCCTAAAGGAACCATGATAAACTCTATGCAACATGGTAGAAAATGTAGATCTATTTATGAGGCACCCAAAAGCAAATGGGTACCTAAACATCATCCTTTCTTGTAGAAAACTAAACAATCGCAAGCTAGGAGCAAGAAATGGTACCTTGATAGTGGATGCTCAAGGCATATGACCGGAGATCCATCTCAATTCTCTAAGCTCTCTAGCATAGACGAAGGATATGTCACCTTCGGAGACAACAACAAGGGTAAAATCATTGGCAAAGGAACCATAGGTAACAAATCCAACCTCTCTATTGAAGATGTTTTACTAGTTGATGGTTTAAAACATAACCTCTTGAGCATTAGTCAATTATGTGATAAAGGATATATTATAAGATTTGAATCTAATGCCTGCATCATTGAAAAACCACACAAAAATATATCTATGATTGCATTAAAACAAAACAACGTATACACTATTGACATCAATGACTTATGTGATGAAATGTGCTTTGCCGTTATGAATGAGGATGCTTGGCTATGGCATAGAAGATTAGGTCATGCTAGCATGAAACTAATCAATCAAGTATCATCTAGAGAACTTGTAAGAGGAATTCCTCATATCAAGTTCATCAAAGATAATGTATGTGATGCTTGCCAATTAGGTAAGCAAATTAGGGGTAGCTTCAAAGCTAAAAATCAAATAAGCACCTCTAGGCCCTTACAATTGATCCATATGGATTTGTTCGGACCAATCTCTACATCGAGTCTAGGAGGTAGCAAATACGCCTTTGTCATTATTGATGACTACAGCAGATATACATGGACCTACTTCTTAAAACAAAAAAATGAATGCTTTAGACATTTTACCAAGTTTTGTAAACTTGTTCAAAATGAGAAGGAATCTATGATTTCGTCAATTAGAAGTGATCACGGTGGAGAATTTCAAAACCATGACTTCCAAGAATTCTGTGAACTCAACGGATACAATCATAACTTCTCTACTCCAAGAAATCCTCAACAAAATGGGGTAGTAGAAAGAAAAAATCGAAATTTACAAGAAATGGCAAGAACCATGTTGAATGAACATAGCCTACCCAAATATTTTTGGGCCGAAGCTGTAAACACTGCATGCTATATTTTAAATAGAGTCCTAGTAAGACCCTTACTCACCAAAACTCCTTATGAGTTATGGAATAACAAAAAACCCAATGTCTCATATTTTAAAGTCTTTGGGTGTAAGTGCTTTATCTTGAATGAAAAGGATAACTTAGGAAAATTCGATGCTAAATCTGATGAAGGAATCTTTCTTGGTTATTCTTCGGTTTCTAAGGCTTTTCGCATCTTCAATAAAAGAACCTTAATTATTGAAGAATCCATCCATGTTGTTTTCAATGAGATTTCAGAAATTAAGAAAAATGATCTTGATGATGATGTTAATTTTGATTCCTTGAATTTAAACGAAACCTCGTCTCCAAATAGCAACTTGGTTGCATCCACTTCCAAAACATCCTTACCCAAGGATTGGAAGTATATAGATGCTCATCCTAAGGAGCTAATCCTAGGAGACACATTAAAGGGGGTTCAAACACGATCTTCTTTTAAAAACTTTTGTGCCAACGCCGCTTTTCTCTCCCAAATTGAACCCAAATGTGTTGATGAAGCCATGAAAGATAATTCATGGATTATCGCAATGCAAGATGAATTAAATCAATTTGAGAGAAATGAGGTGTGGACGCTTGTTCCTAGGCCAAATGACCATTTAGTAATTGGTACTAAATGGGTCTTTAGAAACAAGCAAGATGAAAATGGTATCGTGGTTAGAAACAAGGCTAGATTAGTGGCCAAAGGTTTCAACCAAGAAGAAGGTATCGATTACGAAGAAACCTTCGCACCTGTGGCTCGATTGGAAGCCATAAGGATGCTCCTTGCCTACGCTAGTTGCAATAATTTTAAGTTATTTCAAATGGATGTTAAAAGCGCTTTTCTAAATGGTTTCATTTCCGAAGAAGTTTATGTTGAACAACCTCCTGGATTTGAAAATAATGGCTACCCTAATCATGTGTTTAGATTAACTAAAGCTCTCTATGGTTTAAAACAAGCCCCAAGGGCTTGGTATGAGAGACTTAGCTCTTTTCTCATTGAAAATAATTTCATAAAAGGCAAGGTTGATACTACATTGTTTATCAAGAATTTTGAAAATGATTTTCTCATTGTTCAGATTTATGTTGATGATATTATCTTTGGTTCTACAAATGAATCTCTTTGTGAATCCTTTGCGAAAACTATGAGTCATGAATTCGAAATGAGTCTAATGGGAGAATTAACATTCTTCTTAGGTCTACAAATCAAACAACTAAGTAATGGCATCTTTATTAGTCAAACCAAATATGCTGTGAGTTTGCTAAAGAAGTTCAAAATGAATAATTCAAAAGCCATTGACACTCCTATGAGCACCTCCACTAAGTTAGAAATTGATGAGAATGGAGAAAGCTTCGATCAAAAAACCTATAGGGGTATGATAGGAAGTTTACTTTACCTCACTGTCACCAGACCAGACATCATGTTCAGTGTAGGACTTTGTGCTAGATTTCAATCAGACCCTAAGATATCTCATCTCAAAGTAGTCAAAAGAATACTCAGATATCTTAATGGAACTACCAATCTAGGATTATGGTACCCAAAATCAGAAAATTTTGAATTAACAGCTTATGCTGATGCGGACTTCGCTGGTTGTAAACTAGACAGAAAAAGCACATCAGGATCATGTCAATTTTTAGGACATGCCCTTGTATCCTGGTCATCTAAGAAACAAAACTCGGTTGCCCTATCAACAACAGAAGCTGAATACATTGCAGCAAGTGCATGCTGTGCACAAGTTGTATGGATGAAAAACACTTTAGAAGATTACAAAGTGAATCTTAAAGATATTCCCATTAAATGTGATAACACGAGTGCAATATGCTTAACTAAAAATCCTATACAACACTCAAGAACAAAACACATTGATATTAGACATCACTTTATACGAGATCATGTCACTAATCATGATGTAACCATAGAGTTTATTGATACCAAACATCAACTAGCTGATATCTTCACAAAACCCCTATGTGAAGAACAATTTGATTACATAAGAAGAGAATTAGGAATGTTGATGTGTCCGAATACTTAAACTAGTTAAAATTATTTTTCGGATGTTATTACTATTACATGCCTTGACAACGCTTGATCAAATAACATGTTGCAAATTATGTGACAAATATTTTTAACCAAATGCATGTAAGAAGTTCATTTTTCGGTTTGTATGCTAAAAATGGGATGTTCCTGTACACTCTTATGAAAACTCTTTGAAAAATGACTTTCCTCCGTCAAGCAACAAACAATAAAGAGTTATATGTGTCATGACTTTCTTTATATGCTTAATAATGCTATCATGCTTTTTGTTGATGACAAAGGGGGAGAAATATATGAATTGATAAACACAATGTCATAGCTGAACTGCCATAATCATATCTATGTCATAGTTGCAAATACTTGAGTGATGCTATAAACAATGTTATGCCATCCTTGCATCACCAAGAGATATGTAAACATGTGCTATAGTTTGCATCATATCTTGATTTGATATTCTATAGTAAATGCAAACTTGCTAGAAAATCTCAAATGTGTGCATCATGTAAAAAGTCCTTCGTAGCTTTATATTATTACATGATGAATAAGTTACAAACACTATCATACAAACTTGATAATGTATGTCATGCCTTGACATCATTCTTGAAGAGATACATCATGATGGGCATCATGATGGGAGCATTGATAAGTTTAACTGATCTAACTTATCAATACGTCACTTGAATTCTTAGGTACTGAATTCAAGGTTGACTTATCTCAACTATGGCATATAGATAGGGGGAGTTAAGGACAACTCCTTTATCAATTGATTGTCATCATCAAAAAGGGGGAGATTGTTGAATCTCGGATTTTGATGATGAAGTCAATTGTCATTTGTTATCTAATCTATGTGTTGAGATAAGTGTGCAGGATTAACTACGATGAGAGTAAGACAAGCAGCAGGTGTTGCGCCGGAGTCAAGATCATGATCACGTTGGGAGTTCGAGAGTTCGACGGAAGTTCGGACGGTCGTCGGAGGTTCAGCGAGAACAGATCCGAGAAGTCCAGAAGCTTGCCAAGCGAAGCTCGTCGGAACTCGCCAAGTGGATCGTCGCAAAGTCCAGGAGTATGCCGGATGTCCGCAGAAGGATCACCGAGGGTTATCGGATGATCGACGGAAGTTGGCCGGAAACTCGCCGGAAGAAGCGATTGACGCATCAGAGCAAAGCTGCAGAAGTTGTCTTAGAGTTAATCGTAGTTAGCATGATGATTAAGCATGAAAATGGGAGGTGATCCCATTAGCTTAATCTTGGGGCAATTGGGCCCCTGAAAAGATTCAAATTGGGCCGAATGGAGTGAACCATTCGGACCCTGATTGCACCAGGAGGTGCAACCGCCCCAGCCAGGAGGTGCAACCGCCTGGGCTGTGGGGTTGGGAGGTGCAACCGCCCCAGCCAGGAGGTGCAACCGCTAGGGCTGCGAGGCTGGGAGGTGCAACCGCCCCAGCCGAGAGGTGCAACCGCCCAGAGCTCAGTCTTCGAGCTAGACTGGGCGGTGCAACCTCCTCTGCCAAGAGGTAGCACCGCCAGAGCTCAAGTTTCGAGCTCTGCCAGGCGATGCAACCATCGAGCTCAGTCTTCGAGCTCTGGCAGAGAGGTGCATCAGCCTGAGCTCAGTCTCGAGCTCTGCCAGGTGATGCAATCACCAAGCTCAGTCTTCGAGCTCTGGCAGAGAGGTGCATCAGCCTGAGCTCAGTTTCGAGCTCTGCCACGTGATGCAACCAACGAGCTCAGTTTCGAGCTCTGCCAGGTGATGCAACCACCAAGCTCAGTCTTCGAGCTCTGCCAGGTGATGGAACCATCGAGCTCAGTCTTCGAGCTCTGGCAGAGAGAAGCAATCGCCTGAGCTCAGTCTTCGAGCTCTGCCAGGCGGTGCCACCTCTCCAGTCAAGAGGTGCAACCGCCTGATCCCAGAATTCTGGGATTTGATCGATTTGATCGTTTTGAGCTCGAATTTTGAATTGGGTTGGGGCCTATAAATACCCCACCCATTCAGCACTGAAAAGATACAGACCTACACCGAAATCTTGATCTTTTCTGTGATTCTAAGAGCTCAAAAGTGTTGTAAAGCCTTTAAGTCTCCTCCTTCTGTTCTTCAAGTTTTCAGTTGTAAAGTGAGGAGAGAAAGGTCTGTAAAGGTTGTCTCCTGAGCCTGTCAAAAGGAGAGAAATTGTAAAAGGGCAGTTTGGCCTTCGCCCATTGAAGGAAGGCACCTAGTTGACGTCGGCAACCTCGTCGGTGGAGGAAGCCAAAAGTGGAGTAGGTCAAGGCTGACCGAACCACTCTAAATCTCTGGTTTGCGTTTATTTTCGAGCACTTTATCATTACTGCAAACCTCCCTCATTACTACTGCTCTCTGCGCTTTCACGAACAAGTTCTAAGTGCTGTTCTTCCGAATCTGCATTCAGACGTAAATTCGTATTTTCATACGTTACTGTTTACGTTTACGTTTGATTCTGCAGAACTGTCTTCCGTGCTTTTACGAACGAGCTTCTTTGCAGTTTATACTTACATTTTGATCCTATTGATAACTGCAAACTTTCCTCTACGATTTTACGAACGAGTTTCAGCATTTAGACGTAAAACTGCATTCAGACGTAAATCGGCTTTCCTTGCTCAATCATCAGATCTCAGTTCACGTTTACGTCTTGATTCCAACTGCATACTGCCTTCTGCGAGTATACAAACAAGTTTCAAAGTTTAGACGTAAATCTGCGTCTAGACGTAAAACTGCGTTTAGACGTAAATCTGCGTTTAGACGTAAATCTGAGTTTAAGACGTAAATCTGAGTTTAGACGTAAATCTGCGTTTAGACGTAAAACTGCGTTTAGACGTAAGTCTGCGTTTAGACGTAAATCTGCATTTAGACGTAAATCTGCGTTTAGACGTAAAACAGCGTTTAGACGTAAATCTGAGTTTAGACGTAAACTGCGCTTAGACGCAATCTGCGCTTAGACGCAAACTGCACTTAGATACAAACTGAGAATTTGCTTTTGCATCACAACAGTTTTTGAACGAACGCAGCTTTTGGTTTTTAATCGCTGTAAGATTTCCGCTGCACTAATTCACCCCCCCCCTCTTAGTGCTCTCGATCCTAACAATCATGATTATAATTATCATATGAGTTTTTTTTATTGATTAATATTTAATAATTATTATAGTTGTTATTATATTATTCAACTACTTAGCATAAATTAAATTAAAAAAATTGATGAAAATTATTTGTAACTCATCTCTATAAATTTTATTTGACTTGTAGTTATCAAAGTGGTCATGGATGATAGATTTATGGAATGTGAATTATAATAAAAATTTTATCATTTATAGGATATTTTAAATTATACTTTATATTATTGTATTGATTTTGTAGTCACCATAGTTGCCTAAATCAATGGCTTATAAAATTACATTAAGGAACTAGTCCTAAATGACATTAAGAAATATCACAATGGTACATATAATTAAGAGATTTAGATAATCCCAAAAGAGAATCAACTTCAAATAATTATATGATGGGGTAGGATATACTATTTTGGACATCTTTATAATTTAAGAATATATACCCAAAGGTAATAATATTATTCCATAAAGATAATATCAGTCCTCCATAGATAATCTTGAGTTAACACTAGATATAACAATATTTCACCCAAAGGTGAAATATAGATGATATCAATAGTTCATCAAATTTTGGAAACTCAAAGCATTAATGTTATTTTATATTTTACAATAGTACTTTCATTCATATATCCTTATGCTTCTAGTGTCCTTGTACTTTCTAGATCAAATTATTTAGAATGATTAGAGCATGTGCAATTCACACTAAATGTATTAGATCTTAACATAGTATTGCTTATTGAAAAGCCCACAGAATTGACTGATAAAAGTACTATGGAATAAGTTAATGAAATGAAGGCTTGAGAAAGATATAATAGGCTTAGTTTAATGTTTATAAGAATGACGACTACAAATAATATAAAGACTTCATTACCAATTACAACTAGCGCACTGGAATATTTAAAGGTTATTAAAGACAAATTTAAATCTGCTGATAAGTCATTGGTTGGCACACTAATGAAAGAACTGACTATGGCTCAGTATGATGGTAAGAAATTCAGAATTATATCCTCAATTAGGCTTGAATGTTGATGAGTCTTTCCTCGTGCAGTTAATTCTTCGTTTTTAGTTTGGCCAATTCTCTTCGTTTTTAGTTTGGCCCATTCAAGATTCACTACAATATAAATAAGGATAAGTGGGACTTGAATGAGTTAAATGTTGAATCTCAAATTTTAATGATGAATCCAATTGATAATGTTATGATCTAATCTGTGTTTTGAGTGACACAGGATTAGCTTCGATTAGGAGAGACAAATTGATTAAAGCAAAGAGAATAAGAAATTGGGCCAGAATTGAATATTTCAGAAGATTGAACATCAAACCGAAGGAATGGTCGACGTGTCAAGGCTTCATGCCATAAGTTCGGGCATCGGGCCAAGAAGATCGGATGTTACGCCAAAAAGATCGGATGTTATGAGAAGGCAACATGTCGATTAGGCAATATGTCAAAGGAAAGGACCATGTGCTGAAGGGTCGGACGAAGCACCGAATGAACCAATGGCATACCAAATGACTTAGTATTCTTGTTTATGATAATTTGTCTAGATCAAAGTAGTTTTAGTTATAATTAGGTTGGTTTAGAATATAATTAGGCTAACTTAATTAGAGGACAACTAGGCCCGAATTGGGACTATTTTGGGCCAAGAGAAAGGTTCATTCAATGACCCAAAAGTTAGGTCAAGCGGTGGCACCGTTAGAAGTTCAGTCTCTAAGACATAGTCTTCGAGACAGTGTTAGATGGTACCGCTAGTCTAGGTGGTGATACTACCCAAACTCAGTCTCCTAGATTGTGTCAGATGGTGGTACCGCCAAATTGGGTGGTCATACCACCCAGTGTCATTGCTGCATATAGTAGTACCACTCAGTACAAGCGGTGGTACCGCTAAGACTCGGGAAACCCGAGATGAGACCTTATTTTGCTTCAATTTTAAAGTCATTTGAGGTTTATAAATATCTCAGCTATTGCTGCATGGACAAGTATGAATTTGAGCAAAAGAGGGAGAAACAATACTTGAGTAAAAATTATAATATCTCTAGATTAGTGAGTCTCTTCCTCCTATAGTTAGAAGGTTTCTAAGGGATGAGTGAAGTCTAAAAGAGAGAAGTGTAAATGTTCTCTCCTGAACTTGTGAAAAGGAGAAAGAGTGTAAAAGGGTAGTTGATGTTTGCCCATTGAAGGAAGATCAGTAGTAGAAGCCGATAGCCTTGAGTGAAGAGGAATCAGGAGTGGATGTAGGTCACGATGACCGAACCACTATAAATTGGTATGCCTTCTGTCTTCACTGACATTTACTTCCTTTGCAACTGCTTTACTTCCTCATTACTTTAGCTGCACACTATTACGAACGTTTTTAAAGCTAAACATTTTTCCAATATCGGTTTTCATCGAACATACGAAGTTTTCCGACTTGATGTAATTTTTATTGCTACACTAATTCACCCCCCCCCTTAGTACTGACTCGATCTTAACATTTAGTATAAAAGCTAGTTTTTCTTATTTGGTTTAACACCCAAGAGAAATGACTTTTATCATATTTCAAGAAAGTCACTCTATTATTCGTCCTTCTATATTCAATGGGACAGACTACACCTATTGGAAAACTCAAATAAGAGTTTTCTTACTTTCATTGAACCTTGATTTAGGGAATATCATTAAAAATATTTTTTAAAAGTCTTATAATCCAATAAACGAATGGAATGATTTGTAGAAGAAAACATTTTCTTTAAATGCAAAAGCTACGAATGATTTATTTTGCGCCTTAGATAAAAATGAATTTAATCGAGTTTCTATTTGCAAAATGACTTATGACATTTGACACACTCTTGAAATCACACACGAAGGCACTAGTAGAATTAAAGATTCAAAAATTAATATTTTGATGGATGATTTTAAATTATTTCGAATGAAGCTAAGTGAAACTATTATTGACATGTACACCCATTTTACAGATGTCATCAATAGTTTAAAAAATCTTAGTAAATATTTTTCTAATTTTAAACTTATTAACAAAATACTAAGATCCCTTTGAAAAAGTTTGAATCCGAAAGTGACGACAATAAGAGGTTAAAGACTTAAACAAGTTTTCATTTGAAGAATTTATCGGGTCATTAATGACCTATGAAATGACATACAAGGCACATGATGAACTTGATGAGTACGAGAACAACCTTCAAAAGAATATGAAGGATTTAATACTTAGAACAAAAGAAGACCACTTGAAAAAAAACTCAAGTGATGATGACATAGAACTCCTCACAAGTAAATTTATAAAATTTATAAAATATAAAAATAAGAATAAAAATGAACTTAAAAGGAAGAAGCTGCCAAAGAAGAAGAAAGCACTCAATGTGACTTGGGACGATTCGAGTGCATCTGAAGATGAGGAACAAATTGATAAAGATGAAATTGTGAACTTCACTTTGATGGCTCTCAATAATGAGGTAAAGAACTCAAACAAAACTCCTTTACCTTACTATGAAATTACTTGATACTTTTCATGAGTTATTTTTTAAATTAGTTAGTAAGAAATAAAAAATATAAAACAATTATGCTTCTTTTTTTAGTGATTTTAAAAAAATTAAAAATTTGAGCATGACAATTGTATGTTAACTCCTAGCACTAAGCATGAAAAGTTAGATTCATTTAAAAAGAAAATTGTATTACTACAACAAACAAAATAATTTTGATTGAAAATACTTTATGTTTACCAAAATCATGCTTGATGTTTTAATGATGTAATAATGTAATGAAAATGTTAAAAGGTTTGGTATCATGCTTGATGATTTTATATTATGCATAAGGATTTAAAGTAATGATGATTTGAAATCTTATACTTTGGAATAATGTGTTACACCTTTGATCTTGATGATTTTTGTGATAAATCTTGTTTTTCAAGTTTAAACGATGATGCATGTTTTGATTTGGCATAAAAAGATAAAGGCATGTATGAAATCAATCACAAAATTTGAAACTAAAAGAACTATTTTTAATCTTATAGGAATCTATCTATGTTTCTTTCATTTAATTATCCGAAAAGTGATTTTGATGATGATTTTGGATTTCTTTTCATATGATTCTTTTTAATAATGAAATGATATATCCAATCGAATCATTTATCGTTGTTTACGACTTGAGATGTATTTTATATGAAATATTTTTCTTAATTCTCATATGATTTACTCTTTTAAGAGAGCATTCATCTAAACAAATCATGATTATTTTTTTGATTACAACTTGAAAGTTTTCTATGAATCAAGATTTTTTCTTTCACTAAAGAAGAGATTTATCCAAATGAATCTTGATTCTTTTACTTGATAAATTGAGATTTATTATGAATCAAGATTTTTCATAAATTGTCCTCCTACGATTCTTCTTGGTATTCACTAAAAAAAAGGGAGATGTATTCAAATTAATCATGATATATCACTAGACTTATTGATGTTTATAATTTAAATTTTATTATATATAACTTTCTTGTATTTATGATTTGTATATCTCATGATATGATTGAATCATTGTTGTAGAAGAAGAAGGAAATTGTTAGTTTGCACATTGCAAAAGAGAACCAAAAAGTGCTAACATGAATAATAAACTTAAATAAACTCTTCTTATATATTTTTCGGATCATGATCTTGATTTCTTGATTTTTATGACTTGAGTGTTCTTTTTAAATCAAGATTGTTTCTTATCATTCCTTCTATTTACGAAAGAAAAAATTTGTCAAAAATGATACATGCCTTTTGGTATTCATGATTAATCATTCATGATCTTTGATATTAAATCTTTCTTAACATGATTTTCATTATGTATAATTATTTTGTATTTATGGCTATATATACATTATGTGATGCTTAGAGAATTGATGTAAAGGGAAATGAATTGCACCTTTGTATTATTCCCCTCTTTTTGCTAATGACAAAAGGATAGAAAGAATTGCTAGTGTGCATATCTCAAAAGAGAACTAAAATTTGCTAGCTTACACAATTCAAGAAGAAGCAAATCATGCTAGCTTGCGCATCGCAAAGAAAAGCAAACTTGCTAGCTTGCATGTTCTAAAATAATGTAAATCTTATATTTTTTTTAAAAAAAAACTTGCTAGCTTGAACATCACAAAGAAAAGAAAATATGCAATCTTGCACATCTTAAAAGATGCAAAAGTTTTGCTAACTTTCATATATGAAAAACTTGCTAGCTTGTATGATGATATATGCAATAATGTTTCAAAGACTTGAAATTATATCTCAAAAATTGCTAGTTACACTTCTTCTTTTTGTTGATGGCAAAGGGGGAGAAGATATGATGATGATGTATAAGTTATGACGGTAATCATACATTAGATGATGTACTTGGATACTTTAATTATGCATGATTTTATGTTGCATGCAACGATATGATTAATTGGTTCTTTCAATCTTCATGATAAATGGTGAAATACTTATAATTCTATGAATTCAAAAGTTCTATCAATATGACATATTGATAGGGGAACTTTGGTTTAAACTCCATCATCAATTGGTTATCATCATAAAAAAGGGAGAGATTATTGAATCTCGGATTTTGATAATGAAACCAATTGATAATGTTATTATCTAATCTACATTTTGATTGATGCAGGACTAGCTTCGATCAGGAGAGGTAAATTGACTAAAGTAGGAAGAATAAAAAGGTAGACTTGAATTGAACATGTTAGAAGATTAAACGTCAGACCAGAGGAATGGTTGACGTGTCAGCATAAGGCTTCATGCCATGAGTTTAAGCATTGGGCCGAGAAGATCGGACATTGCAGCAAGGAGATCGGATATTGTGCCGTGAACTCGGGCATCGAGCCAAGTAGAGCGGGTATTGTGCCAAGGATATCGGAGTTGCGGAGTCAACTGGCCGATTGGGCAATAGGCTGCAGGAGAGGACGATGCGCCGAAGAATCGGACGAAGCGTCGAGGGACCAATGACATGTCGGACAACTTGGTTAATTGCTTAGGATTAATTGTCTCGATCAAAGTTTTGTTTTGGTGTGCAGGATTAACTACGATGAGAGTAAGACAAGCAGCAGGTGTTGCGCCGGAGTCAAGATCATGATCACGTTGGGAGTTCGAGAGTTCGACGGAAGTTCGGACGGTCGTCGGAGGTTCAGCAAGAACAGATCCGAGAAGTCCAGAAGCTTGCCAAGCGAAGCTCGTCGGAACTCGCCAAGTGGATCGTCGCAAAGTCCAGGAGTATGCCGGATGTCCGCAGAAGGATCACCGAGGGTTTATCGGATGATCGACGGAAGTTCGCCGGAAACTCGCCGGAAGAAGCGATTGACGCATCGGAGCAAAGCTACAGAAGTTGTCTTAGAGTTAATCATAGTTAGCACGATGATTAAGCTTGAAAATGGGAGGTGATCCCATTAGCTTAATCTTGGGGCAATTGGGCCCCTGAAAAGATTCAAATTGGGCCGAATGGAGCGAACCATTCGGACCCTGATTGCACCAGGCGGTGCAACCGCCCCAGCCAGGAGGTGCAACCGCCAGGGCTGCGTCTCCCAGCTAGACTGGGCGGTGCAACCGCCCCAGCCAGGAGGTGCAACCGCCCAGAGCTCAGTCTTCGAGCTAGACTGGGCGGTGCAACCTCCTCTGTCAAGAGGTAGCACCGCTAGAGCTCAAGTTTCGAGCTCTGCCAGGCGATGCAACCACCGAGCTCAGTCTTCGAGCTCTGGCAGAGAGGTGCATCAGCCTGAGCTCAGTTTCGAGCTCTGCCAGGTGATGCAACCACCGAGCTCAGTCTTCGAGCTCTGGCAGAGAGGTGCATCAGCCTGAGCTCAGTTTCGAGCTCTGCCAGGTGATGCAACCACTGAGCTCAGACTTCGAGCTCTGCCAGGCGGTGCAAACACTGAGCTCAGTCTTCGAGCTCTGCCAGGTGATGCAACCATCGAGCTCAATCTTCGAGCTCTGGCAGAGAGGAGCAATCGCCTGAGCTCAATCGTCGAGCTCTGCCAGGCGGTGCCACCTCTCTAGTCAAGAGGTGCAACCGCCTGATCCCAGAATTCTGGGATTTGATCGATTTGATCGTTTTGAGCTCCAAATTTGAATTGGGTTGGGGCCTATAAATACCCCACCCATTCAGCACTGAAAAGATATAGATCCACACCGAATTCTTGATCTTTTCAGTGATTCTAAGAGCTCAAATTTGTAAAGTCCTAAAGTTCTCCTCCTTCTGTTCTTCAAGTCTTGAGTTGTAAAGAGAGGAGAGAAAGGATCTGTGAAGGTTGTCTCCTGAGCCTGTCAAAAGGAGAGAAACTGTAAAAGGGCAGTTAGCCTTCGCCCATTGAAGGAAGGCAGCTAGTTGACGTCGGTGACCTCGTCGGAGGAGGAAGCCAAAAGTGGAGTAGGTCAAGACTGACCGAACCACTCTAAATCTCTGGTTTGCTTTTACCTTGAGCACTTTATCATTACTGCAAACCTCCTACATTGCTACTGCCCTCTGCGCCTTTACGAACGAGTTTCTAAGCTCTGATCTTTCAGAATCTGCATTCAAACGTAAATCGTGTTTTCGTACGATCTTCACACTGCAGTTTACGCTTACATTCGGATTCCATTTATAACTGCAAAATTGCTTTCTACGTAAAACGCTTTTCAAGGTTCAAAACTGCTTTTAGACGCAAAACTACATTTAGACGTAAAATTACGTTTAGACGTAAAACTGCGTTTAGACGTAAAACTGCGTTTAGACGTAAAACTGCGTTTAGACGTAAAACTGCGTTTAAACGCAAAACTACGTTTAGACGTAAAACTGCATTTAGACGTAAAACTATGTTTAGACGTAAAACTGCGTTTAGACGTAAAACTGCGTTTGGACGTAAAACTGAGTTTAGACGCAAACTGCGCTTAGACGCAAACTGTGTTTAGACGCAAACTGCGCTTAGACGCAAACTGCGCTTATACGTAAACTGCACTGTGATTCTGCTTTTATATCGAAATCGTTTTTATTGGACGAACGCAGCTTTCGTTTTTAAAATCATTGTAAGATTTCCGCTGCACTAATTCACCCCCCCCCCTCTTAGTGCTCTCGATCCTAACAGTACCGAAGGGTTGGATGAAACATCGGATAAACCAATGACATGCTGGACAACTTAGTATTCTTGCTTGTAATAATTTGTCTAGATTATAATAGTTTTATTTATAATTAGGTTGGTTTAGAATGTAATTAGTCCAACTCAATTAGGGACTAATTGGGCCCAAATTGGAACTATTTTGGGCCTAGCGAAAGGCCCATTTAGTAACCCAAAAGTTAGGTCAGGTGGTGGCATCACCAAAGGCTCAGTCTCCAAGACACAATCTCCGAGACTATGCTAGGTGATAGTAAAAATTAAGGAAAAGAGGGGTAAAGAATACTTGAGTAAAAATTATAATCTCTCTAGATTAGTGAGTCTCTTCCTCATAGAGTTAGAAGGCTTCTAAGAGAAGAGTGAGGTTTAAAAGATGGAAGTATAAAAGTTCTCTCCTGAACCTGTGAAAAGGAGAAATAGTGTAAAAGGGTAGTTGATCTTCGCCCATTAAAGGAAGATAAGTAGTGAAAGTCGGTGACCTCAAGTGAAGAGGAATCAGGAGTGGATGTAGATCACGACGACCAAACCACTATAAATTAGTGTGCCTTCTTTCTTTCATTGTCATGTACTTACTTTGCAACTACTTTGCTTCCTCATTACTTTAGCTGCACACTCTTATGAATATTTTTAAAGTTAAACATCTTTCGGATATCGGTTTTCATCAAACGTACAAAGTTTTCCGACTCGACGTAATTTTTATCGCTGCACTAATTCACTCCACCCCACACCTCCCCCCCCTCTCTTAGTGCCAACTCGATCCTAACATTAACTAGTATGTGTGTTCAAGAATAAATGAGATTAAGGCAAGAAAGTTCATATAATGTCATGACTACTACTCAAAGAATTAGTAATAGGAAAAGAAAATTGAAGCATCATCCATCAAAGAAATTTATCGGGTTTAAAAATATTAAATAGACTAATGAAAAAAAAGCTTCTACAATAAAGCGTTTCTTTTGTGGTAATAAAGGACATGTGAAGAAGGACTATATTAAACGTAAAACTTGGTTCGAAAAAAAAAAGTATAAATTTGACCTTTGTAAGTTTCAAATCAAACACTATAGAAATTCCTTCTAATACTTGGTAGATTGATTCTGGTGCTTTAACTTATATTACCAATAATATGCAGGTATTTCTTTCAATCCAGAAACCAAAAGAACATAAAAGATTCATCATTATAGAAAAATGTCAAAGCAAAAGTGATGTCAATGGGGACTTATCGTCTATGCCTAGAGACAAGTCATTTGATGGATCTTGTTGACATATGTTATGTTTCTACTATTTCTAGAAATTTAGTTTCTCTATCTAGAATTAATAAGTCAGGATATTAATTTTCTTTTGGTAATGGTAAACTCAGTATATTTTATGATTCAATAAAAGTTGGTTCTGAAATTTTATGTGATAATTTATACAGAATTAATTTAAAGTTTAAGTTTGCAAAGACATTATTGACCCTACAATCAAGTGTTGGATTGAAATATAGTTTCAATAATGAAAGATCTTCTATACTATAGCATAGATGATTGGGGTGTTGAATCTCGAATTTTGATGATGAAACTAATTGATATTGTTTATGATTTGATCTGCGTTTTGAGTAACACAGGAAGCTTCGATCAAGGAGAGATAATTAAAAGCAGGAAGAATCATGTTAGGTTGGAGAGGAACAATGTCAAAAGATTGGATGTCGAGCCGGAGGATCGGTCGACGTATTGACAGAAGGCTTTGGGTTATGAGTTCAGGCATCGGGCCAAGAAGAGCAGAAATTACACCAAGGAAATCGAAGTTGTAGAGGTCAACTAGTCAATTAGGCAATAGGTCGTAAGAGAGGATGATACGTTGAAGATTCGGATGAAGCATCGATGAACCAATGACATGCCAGACAACATTTGATTAGCTTTATAATAATTATCTAGATCGAAATAGGTTCTAGGCGTAATTGGGTTAGAATTGGGCTACTCAATTAGGGGACAATTGAGCCTAAGTTTTAGGCTATGTTAGGCTAAGTGAAACGTCCAAATAATGACCCAAAGGTGAAACCGTCATGGCACAATCTCCGAGATTACGTCAGGTAGTGGTACCGCCCAGATACAGTCTTCAAAAGACTATCAAGCAATGGTATCATCAGACTGAGTGGTGGTACTGTCTAGTTTCCATGCTACATGTGGTGGTACCACCCAACACAAGTGGTAGTATAGCCCAACATAGGTGGTAGTACCGCTAGTACCCCGAAAATCAGGGATGAGACACTTTTAGGCTCCAAGTTTGAATCCACTTGAGTCTTATAAATACCCCTCTTATCCCTGGTTAACAGACACAAGAATCAAGAGCAAAAAAGTAGAAAAATATTGTTGTAATCTTGTGAGAACTCCTCTCAAGCTCTAAGTGGTAGTGTGGTTTAAGAGAGGAGTAAGTGGGGGTGTAAAGGTTCTCTCCTGAACTTGTCAATAGGAGAATCGAGTGTAAAATGGTAGTTGATCTTCGCCCATTGAAAGAAGATCGGTAGTTGAAGCCAGTGGCCTCGACATAAGAGGAATCGGGAGTGGATGTAGGTCACGACGACCGAACCACTATAAATCGATTTGTGTTTCTATTTTGCTATTTACCTTTATTGCAATCTACTTTACATTTCAAACTGATTTCTTCCTCTCACTATGCTCTCATACGTTTTTAAGTTAACATCTTCCGAGATCGATTTTAATCGAAATGAAGATTTTTCAAAACTGACGTTTTTATCCATTGTACTAATTCACCCCCCTAGTGCCGACTTGATCCTAATAGTTGGTATCAGAGCCATGGTTTTCTTGTTTGGTTTAACACCCAAGAGAAATGGCTTTTTTCGGCTTTCAAGAGGGTCATTCTATCATTCGTCCTCTCATGTTCAATGAGACGGACTACACTTATTAGAAAACTTATATGATTTCCTTTTTTCCTTGAACCTTGATTTATGGAATATTATTAAAAATGGTTTTCAAAAATCTTCTACTCTAATGAACGAATGGAATGATTTAGAGAAGAAAATATTTTCTTTGAATGCTAAAGCTATGAACGCACTATTTTATGCTTTGAGCATAAATGAGTTTAATCATGTTTCTTTATGCGAAACTGCACATGAGATTTGGCACATACTAGAAGTAACTCATAAAGGCACGAATAGAGTAAAAGAGTCTAGAATAAATCTTTTAATGCATGATTTTGAATTATTTCGAATGGAACCAAGTGAAACTTTTATTGATATGTACACCCATTTTACAGATGTCATCAAAAGTTTAAAAGTACTTGGTAAATCATTTTCTAATCTTGAACTTGTAAACAAGATTCTAAGATCTCTTTCTAAAAATTGGGATCCGAAAGTAACCGCAATACAAGAAGCCAAGGATTTGAACTATTTTTCACTCAATGAACGTATTGGGTCTTTGATGACATATGAAATGACATGTATTGAACATGATGAACAAGAGAAATACCTTCCAAAGAACATGAAGGATTTAGTACTTCGAACAATAGAATATCACTTAAGTGATAACTCAAGTGATGATGATGATGGCCTTAAACTTCTCACAATAAAACTTAAAAAGTTCTTAAAACACGAATCAAATAATAAAAATGAATTTTAAAAAGAAGAAGTTACTAAAAAATAAGAAAGCACTTAAATTGACTTAGGACGAAACAAGTGCATCCGAAGACGAGGAGCAAACTGATGAAGACGAAGTGGCGAACTTCGCTTTGGTGACTCTCGACAATGAGGTAAACAACTCAAACGAAACTCCTTTTATTTTGAAATTACTTGATGCTTTTTCATGAGTTATTTTTAAATTAGTTAGTATAAAAAATAAAAATTATAAAAAAATATATCATGCTTCTTTTTCTAGCTATTTTGAAAAAATGATCATGACAATTGCATGCTATTTAAATCTAATGCTTATACACCTAATAAGATTAATCTTGTGTATGTTCTTAAGAAGCAATAATATATATTTTGATGATTTTCGTATAGCTTTTTTATTTTGATTGAAGATGCCTTATGTTCAATGAAATCATGCTTAATGAGTTTATATTTCAAAATTATCCATGATGATTTTTGTGATTTATGACTTATTGATCTTTGTCATAATGAAAGTTGCTTTTTCAGTTTTAAACAAGATGGATAGATTTCATATGAAAAACTTGAGCATACTTATATGAAATTAATCACATAAAATGAAACACATAAAAAAAAAAGTATTATCATTGGAATTAAAATGATAAATCAAATCTCTTGTTTAAAGAAGCCTTATGTTTAATGTGTTATATTTTTCGTCATGATGATTTTGATGATGAAATTTGTTTTTCGTTCTTAAACGACAATGCATGTTTTGATTTGGAATAAAAATACACAGGCATGCTTGCATGAAATCAATCACAAAATTTGGAACTAAAGAACTTGAGCTATTTTTTATAGGAATCTATCTACGTTGCCTTCATTGAATTTTTCGAAAAGTGATTTTGATGATGATTTTGGACCTATTTTCATATGACTCATTTTACTAATGAGATGATATATTTAACTAAATCATTTATCGTATTTATAACTTGTGATATATTCAACATGGAACATCTTTCTTGATGCATATATGATTCACTCTTTTAAGAGAATATTTATCAAATCGTGATAAGTTGATATTTTATTTATATGAATTAAGACTTTTCATTATTCTCCTATGATTCTACTTGCTATATATTTAAGAGGAACTTTTTTATATAAATCATGAGATTTCTTATGCATGAATCAAGATCATTGATTATTTGTTCTCCTACAATTATTTTGTTGTTTACTAAAGAGAATATCTTTTTCGGAATTCATGACTTCAAATTTCTATTGAAGATCTTTTACTATTTGATCTCCTAAGATTTCCTTTTGATTGTTTAAGAGGAGATTTGTCAAAATGAATCATGTCTTTTGCTATTCACATGATTTCATCTTTCATGATATGATTTTTCTTTGTCTAATTCCTTGTATTCATAAAGTACATCTCATCACCAAATTTTTCTTGTTATCCTTCATGTGATGATATGAAATTATGCAATACTCATGATATTATGTTGATTCATACAAATGAGAAGTTATGATCATGCATGGTAGGATGTGATGTAATTTGACATTTTGATATCATCATGATTTGAATTATTTATGATTTGGAATGATGCATGCAATACTATAATTTGTCGCTAAAATGATATATCATGAATGCTCGAGTATCATGTATAATATGCCATAGTGATGATTTATTTTTGGTATCATGCATGAAATAAGGATGAAATGTAAGGTTTTAAAATTATGCATGTTTTAATTTGAAACTATAATAATGCACAAACATATTGAAATAAGATTGATACTTTACCTTTGTCATGATTTGAAAATTATTATAAAGGGAAAAAGAATTACAAAATTGTATTCTTCCCTTCTTTTTGACAATGACAAAGGGAGAGATAAATTTGTTAGCTTGCACATTTTCAAGATAGTAAAACTTACTTGCTTGCTTGCACATCTAAAAAGAAGCAAAAATTATAAACTTACACATTGCAAAGAGAGGCAAAACTTATTAGTTTGCTCATCTCAAAAGAGAAGCAAGAAATGTTATCTTGTAATCTCAAGAGAAGCAAAAATGCTATTTTGCCTATCTCAAGAAGCAAAACTTGCAACTTGTATATTGCAAAAGGAAGAAAGAATTGCTAGCTTACACACTTCAACAAGAGGCAAAAATGCTATCTTGCAATCTTTCTCTAAAACTTGCTAGCTTGCCTGTTTAATACTTGCTATCTTACTAGCTTGTATAGTTGCACTTCTCCTTTTTGTTGATGACAAAGGAGGAGAAGTTAAGGTTAATGATTCAATTTGCTTTAACTTGAATTCAAGGTTCTATCAATAAACATATTGATAAGGGTAGTTAAGGTTAACTCCGTCATCAATTGGTTATCATCATTAAAAAGGGGGAGATTACTGAATCTCAAATTTTAATAATGAAACCAATTGATACTATTTATGATTTGATATGCATTTTGAGTAACGCAGTAAGCCTCGATCAAGGAGAGACAATTAAAAGCAAGAAGAATCATATTGGGCTGGAGAGGAATAATGTTAAAAGATTGGACGTCGAGCCGGAGGATCGATCGAGGTATCGACAGAAGGCTTCGGGCCATGGGTTCGGGAATTATGCCAAAAAGAGCGGATGATGCGTTAAAGATTCGGATGAAGCACCGATGAACCAATGATATGCGGGACAATATTTGATTAGCTTTATAATAATTGTCTAGATCGAAGTAGGTTTTCGATGTAATTGGGTTGAAATTGGGCCAGCTCAATTAGAGGCCAATTGGGCCCAAGTTTGGACTGTGTTGGGCAAGTGAAAGGCTCAAACAGTGACCCAACATGTAGAACCATTATGGCATAGTCTCAGAGATTGTGTCAGGCAGTGGTACCGCCCAGACACAATCTCCGAGAGATTGTCGAGTGATGGTATGATTTGATTTACATTTTGAGTAATGTAGG